>NC_058131.1:91791842-91943578 GCF_016433145.1 Gracilinanus agilis
AACCCTACATGGTTGTCATGCCCTTATATGGTTCTAGCCTTCTAATCCATTCGTATATATAAAATTATATGTATAAATGTTACACAATATATAAATTTTACATATATAAAGTTTTAATATATAAATTATATATATAAACTTTATATATAAATTTTACATATATATAAATTTTAATATATATATTTTATATATAAACTTTATATATAAATTTTACATATATGAACTATAAATTATATATAATATACAAATTATATATATGTAATATATATAAACCCTTACTTTTCCTTTTAGAATCAATACAGTGTATTGGTTCTGAGGCAGAAGAGGGGGAAAGGCTAGGCAATGAGGGTTAAGTGACTTGCCCAGGGCCACACAGCTAGGAAGTATCTGAAGCCACATTTTAACCCAGGACCTGTGGTCTCTGGACCTGGCTCTCTATCCCCTGAGCCACCCAGCCATTCCCCCTTCTAAACCACCTCAAGGTGGTGGAGAACCTTGCTCCTGCCAACATCTCCAAACAATGATCACTAGAGACCCTGCAGGCCACAAGAGCATCACCAGGTCCTTCAGGATTATTTCCGATGCTTGTCAGGCTATCCTGGCATTGGCTGCTCGTGAGTAATGTGGTTTGGGTGCATCCTGTTCCAGTGACAGGTCATCGCTGGAGGGACAACTGAGTTTTTCTGGGTGACCTACTTAAGGTCTTCTTCACACAGCCTCACAGAAACACTAGTCAAGATGGAAAAGACCTTCCCTTCGGTTCTTGCCACAAGTTTTCCGGGAGGAAGACTGTAGGCTTGGCTCATTGAATATGATTAACTTAATAGTGACACAGTTAGAAGCCTTCCACCACGAGGTCCCCTTTTTGGTATCTGTGAGCAATGAGAGCCCTTCTGGGGATGATGCTCGCGAGAGTCTGCCCCTGGGCACGAAGTGGTGGGCATGCGGGATGGGAGATGATAATCTTGTTGCCCTGTTTTCAAAGGACACGGTTAGAAACTACTCGGATCTGTACCACGATTATACCACCACACAAGTGGGGATGCACGACCTGCTCCGCAGCTTTAGACAGACCATGGACCAGTACAGCAGGGAGCCTGGCAGATACAGGTAACAGGCTGTACCTTTGTCACCATTTCCATTTTTGGGTCATTTGTCTCTAACATCCTCTAGTATTTTTTTTTTAAACCCTTACCTACTGGGTTAGAATCAATATCGTGTTTTGGTTCCAAGGCAGAAGAGTGGTAAGGGCTAGGCGATGGGGGTCACACAGCTAGGAAGTGTCTGAGGCCAAATTTGAACGCAGGACCTCCTGTCTCTAGACCTGGATCTCCATCCACTGAGCTACCCCCATAGTATTTGAGAGCAAAAGTTATAGTCCATTAAACACACATCTGTTAAGTATTTACTGTGGGTCAGGATGGGGATACCAAGACCAAGATGAAACAGTCCCTGCCCTGGAGGAGCTTTTATTCGCCTCAGAAGATGGAGTGAGCATGTACCTGGGTAAGTCAATTCAAAGAAGTAGTTTCAAGTGAAGAAAGTGGTCAAGGCTTCATGTCAGAAGTGTCGCATGGATCGTGCTTTGAAGAAAGATGGAGATTGCCAAAAGCAGAAGGAATGAGGCGTTGCTGCATACAAAGGCACACAGTAGGAAGACAGGATGTCATGTCTAGGGAAGAGTGGATGGGCCGATTTGTTTGGAAGGGAAATTATAGGAAGAAGAAGAATATGAAATAAGACTAGACAAGGGCCAGAATATGGAAGAATTTGAAAGCTATACTATGGACTTTTTGTTTTATCCTAGAAGCAATAGGAAACCACTAAAAACTTCTGAGTAGGGCAGTGAAGTGGGCAGATCTAGTATAGAAAATAGTTTGAAAATGGCCATTTGATGTCAGTTTGGTAGGTCGCAGACAGACCTATTTTCTCATAGAGCCATTTGGGTTTGACTTTTGAATATGAATGCTTTATCTATACTAAGTTAAAAACACTGATGAATGAACATTGATTACAAAAGAAATGGACAAAGAATGTTAGAAAACAAGCCAGCAAAGTACTTATGTGATGAAGACACCCTGGAGAGGAGGAAGGGATGAAGGCTGACAGCATCTGTATCATCTTAGCAGGCACAGAGGAACCTCTTTAAAGTTGGCCACTTATATGATTTCAATGGAGCCTCATGACAACCTTGTGAGGCAGTTACTCGGGGCAAGTCATGCTTCAAGGCACATTTTAATGGAGAAGAGGGTTGACTGGCTCAGATAATTTTTTCCCACTTTTGGCAGTTTGGTCTAGCATTTGGGTTTAGTTTTTTAAATCCATTCAATATGGTTTCTAAGTTGTTGGACAATGTGTGTGTATTTGCCTCTGTCTTTGTTGAAGGTTCTAGCCAATCCCATCACTGATATCCTTAATACTCTGCATGAAATCACATGCCTCGTGTATGGTGTATAAATATAGTGTGTCCATTCCTAGCCTTATAGCCAAATAAAATGTATTGTGTCAAACGTATCAATTTTGAGGAAAATCAAATATTTTTTTTTTTTTTGGAGGATAGATTTATGGGAACTGAAGCAAGTAATCAGGAAAGCATCGAAGAAACCATGATGTACTATGGAAAACCCTTTGTCCAAGAAGCAGATTTTCCTTTCAATTTTTACCTCACAGAAATGAGCACTATTTCTGGAACTACGATATTTGATGTCATAAAATCCTGGATGAAGAACATGCCAGAAGGAAAGTGGCCCAACTGGATGGTAAGTATTCAGACCAATCCTAGGAAATATCCGTATTTCTGCATTCTGTGGCCCTTCTAGAGATTTGTTTCTAAAACCAGATGAGAGTTTGTATATAAGACCCTCGGATTTTTCCTGAGATCTAAAAGAGGGTTTTATTCTGTAAAGAAGCATTTGTTAAGAGCCTACTGTGTGCCAGACACTGTGTTAAGCAAGCCCTGGGGATACAAAGGCAAAAAACTGCTCATGCTCTCAGAGAACTCATAGTCTAATGGGGCAAAGCAAACAATTTTAGGAATTATTTTTTCATAAACATTTAAATATTTATTATAATATAATCAAATAATCATAATATAAACATCTAAATATTTAAATATTCCTACAAATATATCCACATTAGGCACAGAATCCAAAATTCTTCTCCATTATTTGCCCCAGAATTTATGATTTCAGTGAGAAGAAAATACATCTAGAAAAAAACTATTATAGAATGTGACTTCTATAGACTAGAGAAGTCAGAGCAGTCTAGGCTCCATTGACTGGGGCAGGCTTCTCCCATCTCTATTTATTCTTAGCCTCTTAAAAAAAAATGACCAAGGACAAATGCCACATCTGCAAAAGTCTTCCTTGCCTAAAGCAATGTCTCCTTTCTCTAGACTTTTGACAGTTATTTCTATTAAACTCATTTAGTGACGATTCATATTTTGTTCTCTTTTTAATCATTTTGTTTAGCCCAAAGGAATGAAAACTCAGATTGACTTTGGAAAGAGATATAAAAGTTTTTTTGTTATCAATTTGCTTGACTCCACTAGGATTCAATGTGTAATTTTATTGTTATGTTTATTTGTTGTCGACTTGTTACGAAGTTAATGAAAAAGTATTTTACTGCTTACTTTGACAGCTTTATCTTATGTTGCAATCTGAAGGACAGGGTTATCTGAAATCCGTTTTAAGCTTCTATACCTTAGTTTTATTTTACTACTTCCTTTAGTTTCTTAATGTATTTTTAAAATGCTGGCTATATTAGAGATGAACTTTGGAAGGCAGTTTTGCTGACTCCTAGTCTAGAAAGTAAGGAGGTAATTCAGATTTCCAGGAGCCATTTGAAGGATGGTAGGAGCACCAAATAATGTAAAGAAACATTCTCAGGACGATGTATATTGTTCTATAAGTGATGTTATTTTTATCTTGATTCTTCTGGGTTTTGTAGTAGCTGTTTGTGGCATGGCTACTGTGGTGCAGAGAGGGGGCATAACAGATTTGCAGGCTTGGCTGGAGAGTTCTTCTGTCAGTTAAGGAGGTTTTAGAATCTTGGGAAAAGTTCAGTTGGTCCTGGCAACTCGTGGAGAGTATGAGGGTCAAACTGAGCTCCTTCTTTAGATTGAAACCTGGCCTATATTTTGCAGCTTTTCTTTTAAAATTGTCAGTTTACCTAATTCCTTTGAATCTCCCTACCCTACCTTATCCCCACCTTCATTTTCCCTACCTGAATGTCTGAGAAGTTTGGAAAGGAGAGTAGATCTGAGTGTTAGTTTCAAACTCGATAGTTTAGTCAAATAGGGCTTACCCTTGTTACAAATTTACCTATTGAATCATTGTATCCAGCTTTCCTACCCCTTTTGACGACAAACCCTCTCGGGCTGAAGTAGGCTGGTTCCTACTGAGTCTCACGTTCCTGCCTCCCTTCCCCCACCTGAAGCTTTCTCTAAGCGGCTGTTAGGGCTACCTTGTATCCTCTACCCTGCCATTCAACCCTAGAAATCAATAAACCCCGTTTGTTTTAATCAAAACCCTTTGGCTACTTCATTAGTTGATTAATAAGAGAGGGAGGAGGAGAGAGAGGAACAACATTCTCTCTGGAGTTTGAGGAAGCTGGAGGTATCCATTTGGAGGAAGTGTAGCTTCAATACTTCCTCTAGTCCCTTCCTGTGAAACTGACTAAAGCCTCAAGTCAGTTTCAAGCCGTTCTTGACTGGCTCTAACCTGCCTCTGTAAAGTGTCCCTTTTACTTGAAGGGCTCAGTTTGTTTCCCTTCATTGTCTTGTCTCTAACCTGAGTATCCAGTCTGTGTTTCCCTGCTGCTGTTGCCTGCCTTAGATTAACTCATCCTCTCCCTTGCAACTCATGGTACCTCAGTGTTTATATTTCCTAAATTCAGACATTCCCTTATTTCTCCTTTCACCTCAACTACCAACCTTCACCATTGTACCTTCCTCATCCACTATATTGCCTTAGGGATTCACAAACCCGTATTCACAGTGCCTATCCTCAATTCAATACCTATAGCTTAATCCCCTTATTACCTCCCTGTAATATTCCCTTATTACATCCTAAAATCCCCTTATTACACTACATCCTTGGAAAGGGACCTTCCAAATCTTAATCATCCTTCAGGACCCAGCTCCAGGCAACTTCCTGTCTCCTCAGGTTCTTTGCCTAATAGCATTGGCCACGTGGCCACATTGCTTATTTCCCCTGGTAATGACTTACTACTCCTTGGCCAGCAGGAGAGTGATCTCTTAGTGCTTGTGTTAGTTTTAAACACCCATTAATGACAATTGCCACACTTCATAATGAGTAGTCTTATCATATAGCCCAGCTAGCCTACCAAATATTGGCAAAAACAGAGCTGTAATTATGTACATTTATTATGTGAATAAACTCCATAATGGGCAGGAACACTCATGAGTGAAGTGACTAAAGTTGGAAATATTTTTTAACTTTTGAGTTCAGAAGCAGATTTCTCTAGAAGGCTTGGACAGGCAGTCAGTAACTTGCATTATCCCTTAAGAAAACGAAAGGGATGTTGAAACAATTTCTATTTCTGAATAGAAATTGTGTTTTGAAAATAAATGTTACAATAGTTTGCTAAAATGTAATTATAATTATAAATTTCTTCAGTGTTAATAGTAGAGCAGAAATAGGAAACTTCATTATCTGAAAGGTCTTCTTTTCTTTCTTCTATCTCCCAATCTCTTTCACTGATAGTACAGAAGTTACTTGGCCATCACCCAGTATTGCCTAGGTGGACATGTGTCCATAAAGATGTACATGTATTATATATGCCACACATGATAGTTTCCTTTTAGAATGCTGAAAAAAAATTTTTAAAGCTAATTTTTGTTATGATGTTTGATTTAGAGTAGGGGTAGGGACACGATTCTAGAATATACTTTGGATTATATTTTTGTAAATATTTAATTTTTAGATCGGAGGACCTGACATTGTTCGGGTAACTTCTCGTTTTGGAAAAGAATATGTCAATGTCATGAATATGCTAATTTTAACACTTCCTGGGACGCCTATAACTTACTATGGTGAAGAAATAGGAATGGAAGCCATTTCAGCAGCAAATGTAAATGAAAGCTATCTCGTAAGTATAATACAACAAACATTTCAGCAGTAAGCCCGTGCTTATTAAACAAGAGAAACATCATGTTATTAGTTTATTGAATGTAACAGTATCATAATTTTTATGAGAGTCAGTGAAGTCTACTGGAAAAGAAACAGGATTAGCACTCCAGCCTTAGTTGGTTTCCAGTCCCAGCCCTGCCCCTTGCCAGTCTTGTGCAACTCATTTGGCTTCCTGAGTCTTTTTTTCCATTTCTCTCAAATTGGTATGATTTCTGCCCTGTGTTAATCCCAGGACTTTTGTGAGCATCAAAGTGCTCCGTAAATTTAAGGTGATCTCTTTAGGATCCCTAAGCGCTTCTTCTTCTCTCTCCCTTTTGAAAAGGAGCCAATTGAAAACATTTGTTTTTCCAATCTCTCTTCTGCCACATTTCATTTCCAGAACAGATGGCACTATAGATCATTTGTTTATTCTTCTGCATGACCAAATGTGGCACTTGGTACAAAATGAGGACATCTCCTTGCAGTATATGGATGGACACAAAATGAGCCTAAATCCTCAAGTCTGAGAAGGGATGAAATAGATGATTCCAGAGATTGGTGTCCACTTCAGCTTCCTGTTTCCTCAGTGCTTGGCATACACATAAGACTCACAGAGCACATATATTATACACATATAGCCCAATTTCCTAATATTTGATGAAGGTGGATTTTCTCTTATTTAGGGCCTATAAAACTAAACTTGATAAGGCCTAGAAATGAGCTTTATGTAAAAAACTGGCTGGATGAATGTCACTGCTACAGACAGCAGTTTAAAATGAATATCTTGAAATGTCACATTTTTAGTCATTTTTCAGTAGTGTCTGACTTTTCATGACCCTAGTTCGGGTTCTCTTGGCAAAGATAACAGAGTGATTTGCCATTTCCTTCTTTAGCTCATTTTACAGATAAGGCAAACAGGGCTGAGAGACTTGCTCTAGGTTACACAGTTAGATTGTAAGGCTGGGTTTGAACTCAAGCCTTCCTGACTCCAGGGCTGGTACTCTCCACCATGCCACCTAGCTGGCTTGAAATGTTATATAAAAGAATTATAATAATTTTTTAAAGTAAACTTAATGTGACTTCACTAGCAGCTAAATATTTCTAAACTATTACATGGGAAATGGTGAATAGCTTAAGTAGTCTAACAAGTACTGAGCTCCTAGTATGTACTTGTTACTGTAAATTATAATTAAGAAATGTTTATGAGAATTAAAAAAATTAATTACATATTGTTTGACTTTTTTGTTTTGTCTTGTTTTCTAGACTCTGTTTTCCAAGTCACCAATGCAATGGGACAACAGCTCCAATGCTGGTTTTAGTGAGGGGAACCAAACCTGGTTACCCACCAATAAAGATTATCAATCTCTGAATGTTGATGTAAGTGTTAAATCCACAAAATAATTAGATGGATTCTGAAAATCAGAAATGCTTCTTTCATTGTGAACAGAACTTTTATTGCTCTTGCCCACTACTGGTCCAACTTAGGCTTTTTTGTTGACTCCTTGCACCACCACTATGGAAAAAGATGATAGAATTACAGACTCTCTAAAGTCACACTTCACAGTAAACTTTCTTCTGTACTAGTCAATTCAAATGCAACAAGTATTTATTAATATATGCATCTCCTTGCCAAGACCTGGTGCTAAACAATGGGGATACAAAGACAAAAATTTAAAAAAGGTGCTGGCCTCAAGGAGCTTACATTCCAAGGTCCCTGGGGAGTTAATTTATTGAAGGGTCACAAGAAAGTTTCACCACTCACTGGAATGCCATGTATTGGTAATTCCTTTGAGCTGAGATATGAAGGTGGAAGCTGTTTCAGATTTTCATATACTAAGCCACAAAAAAAAAGAACCATCACTTTATGTGGATCTGACAACAAGGCTATCTGTGAGAACAAGAGTTGCCACTCAGCATGACCAGGGCAGTAGGTAGGAGTCCAGGCTTTTAAAGTAGTTCACCAGAATTTGAAGACGTTAATATCTTCCAATGTCAGAATGATAAAAAGTTTGGTAAATTTACATATAAAGATATAAAACTCCTTAAACCAGAATTTCCTAGGTGGAGGTAACAAATGACATTTATACAGCACTTTCAGGTTTACAAAATACTTTGCTCACATCAGTGCTGGGCAGCGTGCTGTAAAAGTATTATCCCCATTTTACAGATGAGTAAATGGTGATGCAGAAAGGTGATTTAGAGAAAGAAGCAACCTTCGAGGCCATCTGATCTAAAGAGAAAACGCCAAGGCACAGAGAGGTCACGGGGCTTGCTCAGGGGCCATGTAGCGCATGATCTTGAGTCCACATCTAGGGCCCTGTGCAGTGAGCTATGCTGACTCTTCAAAAACATGACCTTTTAAATCCCTAGTAAAATGATCATCCTCATTCAACAATTGCACAAATCTTTGATTTACAGAGAGGTTAAGGGTCTCACAGTTGGCCAGTGGTACAACCACCCTCTGAAACCTGTGTCTTTCTTGACTTGAGGGTCTACATTCATAAATCAGACAGTAAATTACTACTTCATCAAGAATTTTTGCTGACTACGGATGATTTCTACAGGGAGTCTGCAGGTCCAATCATTAGCTGGAGGAGTTCTCTTTCGTCAAATCCTTAGGGCACAGTGTCAAGGTTTCTCTCTAGAAGGTTAATGTAGTTGATGGCCCACTTTCAGTGCCTAGCTTGGATATTGTTAGGGTTTTCTGATGTTTATTTAGGGTCTAGTGAAGCCAAGATCTGGAGATTTCAGCAACAAATAAGATATTTGTTTGGAGGGCTCTGGCTCTACACAAATGAAACCAGATGTGACACATACATCTCAGGAAGATCTGTTGGAATCTGCCCTCCCACACATATTAGCTGTTTGACCTTGAGCAAGCCACATCAAATCTCCAAAGTTCCTGTAGCTCCCAGAGTGGATGGATCCTAGGTGGGGATCAAGTAAGATATGAAATAACATGCTTCACAGATCACTGAGTATTAGAGCAAAGGGAAAGATTGTATTAGCAATAAAAAGAAGGGTATTAGCAAAAGGAAGGATTGGTCTTGAGTCAAGACCATGTTGAAATTCTCACAGAAGGAAAATATCTTAATCTCTTTTATTTCAGTTTCTGCATCTGTAAAATAGGGATATTTCCTCTTTCCTCTTATAGGGCTGTTGTGACAGTCAAATGAAACAATATACACAAAGTGCTTACAAACCTGAAAGCTCCTTTTAAATGTTGGCTGTTAATCTTCTTAGAGCCACTTGTAACTCTGAGCAAAGGAGCAGCTGAAAGGCAAAGTGGATCTATACTTTTATTCCCCAAAGAGTTACTTGTCATGTCACAACCATAATACTGTATTTCAAAGTGTAACTACAGATGTATCTGGGAAATAAGCTCCTTGTATGTCATATTAGATGCAGAAAATATTAAAAAAATTTTAGAATTGCACATTTGACTGATTACATTTTTTTAAAAAAACAACAGGTTCAGACGACTCAAGCCACTTCCGCGCTGAAGCTGTATCAACAATTAAGTTCCCTGCGTCTCAATGAGCTGCTTCTTAGCCGGGGCTGGCTGTGCCACATTTGGCATGACGCAGACCTTGTGGTGTACACGAGAGAACTAGATGGCCTAGACAGGGCCTTCACCATGGTGCTCAATTTTGGGAATGAAACAGAGGTGAATTTACAGAAACTTTCTTTAGGATTCCCAGAAAAAGCCAGCATAAAGCTCAGCACCACGTTCACTAACCGAGGCGAGACAGTGGACATGGCAGCAGTGAAAACTGCAAGAGGGGAAGGCCTCATCCTGGAACACCGAATGGCCAAACTCCTGCATCATCAAGAAAGCCTCAAAGACAGGTGTCTTGTTTCAAGTAAAGCCTGTTATTCCAGCTTCTTGGATATATTATACAATTCCTGCTGAGCTGTTGTCACAGGTCATCTTTGTCTCCAACTTAGGCACTCGCTTCACCTTCAGCCTGATGTCTAGTAAACATTATGAACATTGACCAATTGTAATTCTTAAGTATTTCTATATCTTGAATTCGGCTGCTTTAGCAAAAGTTATTCTATACTCTAAAAATGCAATAAATATTTAAAAGAAAACCATACCTGGAAAGTTATTTGTTGAAATACTATTCAATGCTCTTTCCTCAAGTTTAAAAAAAAAATTTCATTGAGAAGAGAGACAGTAGGCCATACTGGCTAGAGCTGGTCTTAGTCAAGAAGACCTGGGTTCAACTCCTGCTTTGCCTCATAGTTACTGGATGACTAAGAGCAAGTCACCCCCCCGAAGCCCTTAGCTTTTTCCTTGCTTTTTTCTCATCTGTAAGGTGTTATAGTAATAACATCTATCTCACAGGGTTGCGGTGAGGATCATATAAGATAATACATGTAAATATAAGAATAAATGATGATTTGTAGGTCTGCATTAGCAGTAGGTTCCTCATCTTGAGTTCCCATACCAATTAAAAGGGCTTGTGAATAGATGGCATTAATTTAGCATTTTAAGGTGTGCCAAGAGCTTTCTATATGTTCTCTTATTTGATCCTCCTAGACGCAGAAACTGTGAAGTGGCTGCTATTATCATCCCCATTTCACAGATGAGGAAACTGCAGCTGAGAGAAAAAGTGACTTAAGTGACTGAGGCAAGATCTAAACTCCTATCTTTCTGATTCCAAGTCCCATCCTCTTTCCACTGCATCATCTAGATGTACCTAAAAAAAACAAGAGAGAATCAGGGCATCCTGTTTTCATTATTTTATTAATTTCAATGTGAAGAATTTTATCTTGTTCCAATTGCCTAAAGGCACAGAAACCAACCAACCAACCAACCAACCAACAAACTCCCAACCTTTCCTCTGTTCTCAGCCTGCCTTTGTCACCTTCCTCTAGAATAAGGCGACCTCTAAGAAAGGAAGACCAGAGCTGAAGACAGAGGGAGCTAGGCATGGGCGCTTTTGGACACCCATGGACAGAGAGTGTAAAATACTGGTCTAGGCAAAGATAAGGCTTTTGATGGGTGAGAGAATTCCAAACAATGTCACAAACTGACTTACTGAGCTCTGCTGACCCCCCAATAGTGTGAGATTGTAATTTATCCCTACATTTCTGGAACATGCAATGCTGCTGCATGAGACATATTTCAGCTTCCATCTTGTCTTCAAATGGGTGTTAGTTGGGGGGACCAGTGTCGCCAAGTCCAAGCTCCTTGTACAGAAAAGCAAGATGTTTGGCAACCTAAAAGAAGCAAAGTTTAAACAAATGGGATACCCTAAAGTGACACACCAGAGTATAGGTTGTCTTATTCTATTGCTCTTCTCAAACAAGTCAGGCAACCTATGTTATGGGCAGATGCAGATGAAGTCTTCTCTCTGATGAATGATGAAAAGCTTCCATCTCTAGGTACTTAAAGGCCCTCTTTCTTAATGTTCTTTCTCATCCCTTTTAATTTTCTTATTCTATTTCTTTTTCTCCTTTTCCCTTCCCTATGCCTTATTGGTAGCTACTGGCATGCTATTGGTAGCCCTCAGGTTAAGGAACTGAGAAGTTCATCTGAAACAATTTACATTTAAGGGATGGAAGTTGGTTTTTATTTAATGGGGATAATAACCGTGATTTTATTTGAGGGAGAATATTCAACATACCTCAGTTACTAAATCCTCCCAAGAAGCTGCAGCGTGGCTTCCTCCAGGCTGAACATCTAAAATAATATTAGGCATCTTTCTTCCTGAAAGTAAGATTAAAGATTAAAAAAAAAATCATAAATAGAGCAGGGCTTACTTTGAGTAGGGAAATGATAGTCTATGTCTCATTCAGGTCTTGATATTGTTCACCCTCTGAGAGGGTAGAGAAGGGCTTTTGGGTTGTCTGTGAGGCAGGTGGGTGTGCAAATACTAAACTGAGTCTTGCTGGTGAGCCCAGATGGAGAGCGTGTCTTTTCAAGCTCTCTGACTTCTGGCCATGTCCCATGTCCAATTAAAAACAGTTCTTGAAAAGTGATCTAGGACTATGTTGAACTCGGCAAAAGTTCCTGTTAGAGGGGATACCATGAGTCCATGAATTCCAGCTAGCTGCTGAGAAACCTTTTCGATATTACTTGAGAGAAAGGGCAGGAAGCAGAATCCAGAAATCTTGATCCTAACTCCTACTTACTTCTGGGCCCTAAAAGTTTTACTTGATTTCTTTTATCTTTTCTCTCACAGAATCTTCCCTGATAACAAAAGAAAAACAGCTAAGATCAGTGCAGCAACCATGTCTAACAATGTATGCCACATTCCACAACTATAGTCACCCATTTCTTTATCAAGAAGCAGCACTCTTCCTTAAATGCCTTTCAAGGTGAAGACTCATAAATGTATTTAATCTGAATTCTCTACTGCAAGGCTGAATGGCATACAGAAGGTTGGGCCTGGATGCAGGAAGACCTAACTTCAAATCCTACCACTTAGCAAGTCTTTTAACATCTGCATTCTTCAGGTATCTCCCTAGGACTTAATCTACTCAGGTTTACGACTTAGGTTACAGGTCTGCATTGGCATAAGCAGTTCCCATTACAGGAATTTCCTACAACGACGAAAAGTATAGACCTTGACATTCTTTACTGTTATTAAAAAAATACTGTGGTTAAGCAAATATGTCACTTAGGGGAACTATGTTCTAATACTTCTACTGCTTACTTGAGAAGGTGATTTAGAGGGCTTTGAAATTATGGACAAGGCCCGAGAACTGAATTTGGAGAAAGGAAATATGAGAAAACTTAAGAAGTAGTAGAAGAAGGAAGAAGGCCAGAAAGTCTGTGTTCTTGTCAAGGGTTAATGAGGTGAGAAAAAGAATTTGATAAGCTTTTACCCAAATAGCAGTGCTTCAAGGGAAGCCAAGATCAAGAAAGTCAAGGACTGAATATCTTACTTCCATTAAATATGGAGGTTAGGAAGAATTTTTGCAGATGCTGAATAAGTAGTGTTTGTATTCTATCTCTCTATGTTCAAAGTGTGAGCTGGTCTCCTACAAAAGGAAGTAAATGGGTTGGTGGAATGTCTCTACTCTACAGAGAGTCATCTAACATTATTATTATTATTATTATTATTATTATTATTATTATTATTATTATTAACCCTTACCTTTCAGCTTAGAATAAATACAGTGTATTGGTTCTAAGGCAGAAGAGTGGTAAGGGCTGGGCAATGGGGGTTAAGTGACTTGTCCAGGGTCACACAGCTAGGAAGTGTCTGAGGCCAGATTTGAACCTAGGACCTCCCATCTCTAGGCCTGGCTCTCAACCCACAGAGCCACCTAGTTGCCCCAAGTCATCTAACTTTAACAGAGAGAATGAAGAGTTCATTAAAAGACAAACACATTTAAAAAACATGTGAAGAAGCAGAAGGGAATCTTGGGGTGATAAGTTAGGACTACTGAATATTTAGAGCTAAGAAACAAACAAAAGGGCTTCACCTGAAGAGGTGGAAGCTGCTTGTTCTCCAAAGAAAGATATTTTTCCAAAGATGCTATTAGCCGAGAGGCCAATCAGCAATGATTAAAGGAACAAAAGATGAGTAGTGGAGGCTGGCAACTGCTTGCCCTATATATGAGAGTAGCCACCTTTTAACAACAGAGAGATCTGCTTTCTTTGTGGAGTGGGCATGTATCTGAAACATGAAAATACTCTTCAAGATGTCAGAATGGATGAATACTATATATTTCTGCTGATTCCTTTGGGCCCAAATGATAGTGTCAGAAGAAAGCTAGAGAGCGTCCCTAAAGATTATGAAGTCTTAGTCAACAAATGGAAGACTTAGGGGCTCAGGGGTAATGATTTAATCACTGCTAACTATCTCAAGTAAGGCACCCAGAAAATAAAGTCAGAATTGGGATGTGAACAGCTGGCTAATAATAATGGTGTCTGAATGTGATATTTGGATTTCTGGACCATAGCTTTAAAAACAGCAGTGACTACCTTGTGGCCAGAGATGGAATGCACCTAACAAGGCCTACATGTTTTTGCATGAATTCTTGCAAATCTAATCCAAAGGACTTTAAGTTTAAAATGAAGGTGATATACTGATTATTTATATCCTACTAAGCTTAAAGAATAGCAGTTGCTACTACTGATATCCAGAAATTCACAGGAAATAATTCCAAGAGAGAGTAGAGGGTGGAGCTTCCCTGAAAGGGCACAAGGAAGTAGAGGCAAAAGATGTAGATGATTTTTAAGTTTAGTGGTTAAGTCTTGTGAATCCTAAGTGTACTCTTGATCCTTCTGGAACGGAATGTGGATAGTATGCCATTTCTCTATAGGAGGCAGCATGATTTTGTGGGAAGTGCACTGGATCTGGAATGAATATACTCCAATGACTAAACCCTGGTTCTGCCATTTAGATGGCTCTCAGCCAGTATGTTGATGTCTCTGGGTGAAATTATAGATTGCCTGTTAGAAAGGACCTTGGTTATTATCTAATCCAATCCCTGAATTTTACAGAAGAACTTTTGAAAGAGGCTTTATAGAGATGAAGTGACTTGCTTGTGGTCATGTGATTTAAGATGTGTCAGAACAAAGGTTTAGACCCAAGTCCTTTGACTCCAAATCTAGTGTACTTTCCACAATCTTGACCTGCTACCTGTAGCTGAACAAAATAAGAAGTGTTTAGTAAGGGCTAGGCACTGTGCTGGGCATGGGAATACAGATATATGGGTAAAGAAATAAAAACAGTCCCCTTCTAATTGAAGAAGACAACACATAAAAAAGGAAAAAATGGGTAGGGGAAGGAGGTTCCCTGGCTATGGCAAAGTCTGAAGAGTTAAGGGGAGAATCTGTTTGTCCCCACTTTAATCTACTTTTTATTCATAGCTACCAGACTTAATTTCCTAGACCTCAAGTCTAATCATGCTATTCCCCTATTCAATAAACTCTAGCAGCTCCTCATCACCTCCAGGAACAAACAAGAAATCATCTACTTTGCATTCAAAATCCTTCATGACTCGCCACTTCCCTCACTTCCTCCCACCTTTCCAGGGTTCTTACACCTTATTCCCCACCTTGCACTTTGAGCCTTTGCTGTTCCACACACAAGACACTCATCTCTCTGCCTGTTACCCAATCCCTGTTAAGTTCTTTCATAGGCTATGTCCTCTGACCTGGCTGGGTATTCTTCTCTATTACTTGGGAACAGCTGGGTGGGCACAGAGAGACAGGATGCTGGGCCAGGAGTCAGAAAGATCTGAGCTCAAATCTGGCCCCAGGTACTTACTAGTTGTGTGATCCTGGGCAAATCACTTTATCTTTGTCTGCCTCAGTTTCTTCACATGTAAAATGGGGATAATGGCACCTTCCTTCCAGGGTTGTTATGAGGCTAGTAGTCATAAAGTTCTTAGATCCTGGCTCATAGGAGGTGCTTAATAAATACTTTCCCCCTTTCCCTCTGTTCAATCTGGTTTGTTCCAAACCTCAAGTCTCTCCTTTCCCTCTTACCCTATGAAATCTTGACATACTCCACTGAAAAATCTGAGGTCATTTGCCACCTTCTCTGTTCTCCCTTATCTCATTCAGACATCCCTCCCCCCCCATTACCTCCTTCACTTTTGTCTCACATGAAGAAGTGGCCCTTCTCCTTTATACCTCCCCTACATGTATTTTGATCCTTTTCCCTCCCCAATTCCTCAGCAGACTATCTCCATTTCCACTTTCTCTCCTATTTTTAATCTTTCCCTATTTACTGCTTCCTTTTCTGATGGCTACAAATACGGCCATCCTTAAAACAACCCCGAGTTTAACCCTGCCATCCTCAGGAGCCATGTGATAGACAGCTCTCCTCTTTGAGGCTAACTTCCTTGGGAAAGCTGTTTCTAATCAGCACCTCTACGACTTCTCTCACTCTCTTCTGGACTCTCTGTAATCTGGCTCCTGACTTTGATGCAACAAATGATCTCTGAATACAATCTAACTCTCAAACCCAATGGCTTTTTTACAATCCTCTTCCTTCTTGACCTTGTGCAGTATCTGACCCTGCTGACTGCTTTCTCCTGGATACTCTCTCTTCTGCGTTTTGTAACCCTACTCTTTCCTAAATCCCCCATCTATCTACCTGTTCCATTCTTAGTCTCCTTCTTTGCCAGTTCCTCATATCCCACTGTCTAATAGTGCCTATCTCCCAAAGTTCTCGTCTCTTTTTGTTCTATGCTGTTTCATCTGATGATCTGTCAGCTTTCATGTCTACAGAAGATTTCCAGATTCAGATTCAGCCTCAGTCGCTCCTCTGAGCTCTAGTCTTTTATCACTATCTCATGTTGTTAGATATTGTGAAATGGATGTCCTAGAAGCATTTCAAATTTGACATGTAATACAATCCTTTCCAAAATTCAACCCAACTTTCCTTTTTACCTTTTAAGTCTTTTTACACTTTGCTCCCCCCTCTAAACATGAAATAAACGTGAACACACACATATGCAGATACACACTAGACATGTATGCACATGCAGATACATGCTCACGCACAGACACACAGATTCATAAAGATAGACAGACACACACATACACAGAGTTATCTCTCAACCTTCCCCATCACAGTTTCACTATATCATGAGTAGGCATAAGAAACTAAATGGGAATTTTTGAAGGTTTTGCAGAAGCTGGAGGTAACATGCAAAGGTCAGCAGATAACCCAGAAAGTTTAGTAATGCATACTTAACCTCAAATTTACAATAAGATTTTATAAACACATCATAAAAGAAAAAGAAAAAATTCAGACTTCTTGTCTGGTATGAAGAGAGGGCCAAAAAATTTTATGTGGATTTTCTAGATTGCTGGGGGGGCCATATTCCTAACCCTTGTGATATGGAAGGGGTAACTATATATTTATAAAGCCCATCTAACCCTGTTGGCCTAAATGCTGTTCTTTGAACACAACACTTTCCTAGGGGCCTCCATGCCTTTTTAGTGACTATCCCTCAGGCCTGAAATGCTCTGCCCCCTACCTAACACATTTCAGCTTCCTCAACTTTGTTCAAGACTTAGCTGAAATTCCAGCTTCTGACAGAGGTTTTCTTGAGGCTAGCTGCTAGTGCTTTCTGAGATAATATTACCCGTACTCTGTAGGTAGCCAGTTATTAACATGTGGCCGCCTCCATTTGCATGTGAGCTCCTTGAGAGCAGGGATTAGTTTTACCTTCTTTTCTATCCCATGGCTTAGCACAACCCTTGACACAGAGCAAGTGATTAATAAATGCTTACTGACTTATTCAATCCTTTAGGAAACCACTGTAATGTGGTTGTGGTATGCTGAAGATCAAGAACCTGCAGATCTCTGCTTTAGCCCCTTTAGCAGATTTCTGCTCTCTGCCCAGGACAATAGAACAGGCACTTGTTAAGTAATTGCTGGCTGGCGAGGCTCACCCAAAGCCTAGACTAATCTGCTCTTCTGATTCTTTCTTATCTAGAGCAGACTCACTGGGCTTTCTCAAGCTCTTCTACCAAGACCAAATGCTAGTTTCATGTTTCTCTGTACTAACGGGTGTTATGCTCTTGTTGCTATTCTCTTAGTGGCTCCACAGGTGGGAAGGTCTGTTTTGGAGCATAAGACACCTGGAAAACCAAAATAAAACATCAACACATTATCCCCGGAGAGCTGATATCTACGGTTGGACTCTGAAGATTCTCTTCCATTCTTTCAGATTAAGAAGACAAAGAAAGGGACAAAGCTGAGGGGAACTAGGAACAGGGAATAAAAGCTTTGTCATAGACTGCTGTTTACCAGTCACAAAACTGGACATGATGTCCCTGCTTCAGCAATTCCTGACATCTCACGGGTCCCCTCCCACAGTTCAAAAAGATGTTATTTAATGAAAGAATTGGTCCTTTCTTCTCATAGCAATCAGGTACTGCAATACCTAGGGTTTTTCTAGTCAGAGTGGCCTGCCCTAAATGGCAGCATCTTTGATTTTGGTGTTTTAGTAAATAAGACACCTAGAGATGAACGTTTTTCTTTACTGATGTGCTTCTTTAAGGAAGAGTGGTTGTTTCATCTTTGCCATTGATGTCATGTGCCAGCTATAATGAAATCCTGAGAGGGAAGGCATTGGTTTTTTTTTTTTTTTAAACTCTTACCTTCCATCTTAGAATCAATACTGTGTATTGATTTCAAGGCAGAAGAGTGGTAAAGGCTAGGCAATGGGGGTTAAGTGACTTGCCCAGGGTCACACAGCTAGGAAATGTCTGAGGTCAGATTTGAATCCAGGACCTCCTGTCTCTAGGCCTGGCTTTCAATCCACTGAGCAACCTAGCTGCCCCTCAAAACACTAGATTCTTATACAATCCCAGGGCCTAGACATAAAGGGGATGTATTTTCTCTTTCTATCAGAGCAATAATGTCATAGATGAATAATGATTGGTAATATTTTTTAAAAAGTAGCAGTGCTTATTTCTCAAAATGCTTTATTTTTAATGAAGCTAAAATTTACATGTTTTTAATGACCTCAACTTGAAGTTAACTACTTATGTTGTTCATCAGTCATAATGACATTATAAAGACATTATTCTGGGGATATTAGGCAGAAAACACATTAGAAATTAAGACAATTTAGAAGTATTATTTTTGCGTAATACAGTTTACATATTCTAAAACATCTGGCCCTAAGCAAAGCTTTCTTCCCATTCCACAGCACTGAGGAAATATTTAGTAGCCCTAACATGTATGTGACCTCCTAGTTAGTCAATCAGTGGACATTAGAGTTGATAATAAAAGATTTTTCAAACACAAAGAGTGAAGTGCTTATGTGTAGTTTAACTGAATACTAAATACAAGAAAAAGGAATTTTCCCTAAATCATAGGGATAAAAAATATTTTAAAAAAAATTTTATAATTCAAAGTATTATTATGAGCTGCATGATTTGAGTTGGATCACAGGCATACTTAACAAATTAAGTTTTTAGGCTTTTTTGTTTCATTACCTCTGTTGTGTCTTTGATCTGTGATAACTTTTCTGAGTCTCTGAATATATTTTAATATTCCTTCTACAGGTATACGTTGATCATTTTCATAGGCTGTGATTATAACCGAAGGATAAGTCTAAAAGAAGATATTTAAGAAAGAGAATTAGTTTTTGGTGTGCTGTGCCTTTTTACAAATTGGTATTCAATTACTAAAAATAATTACTGAGCACCTTTCTTGTAAGGAAGAAGTGCTTCACATTAATTATGCTATTCAAGATCTTTGTGAGATTTTATTTAATAGTCTCCTCTTCTTAATCAAGCCACAATGTCTATAAATATTAAATGCAGTCAATTAGAAATATAAGACAAGAAGGGGAAGGGGGGAGTAAGTATTCATATCTAGCTATCTTTATCTCCATTCTCACTATGTGCCAGGCATTGGGCTAAGTGCTTTACAGATATTACTTCATTTGGTCTTCTGTACAATAACCCTTCAATAGGTGCTATTAATATTTCTTCTTTACAGTTGAAGAGGTAGACAAATGTGAAGTGACTTGCCCAGGGCCACAAAAATCTGAGCCTGGATATAAATTTGGGTTTAAATCTTGATTCTAGGCCACAGAGATGCATGAACATACTTGTCAACTAGTTTCTGTTACTAAATGTGACACTTGCTGACAATCCTTTTATATTGCTTACATGAGGCAGAGTAACACAACTGGGTTTTATTACCTGTGGCCTAATGTTCTGGTAAGGGCAATAACTTTTTATGTAGTCCATATATCTGTTATCAGATGAAGGGTCTCCCCACTCTTCTAGTTCTTCTATGGTCAGAGGAAGCTGTGGGTCCAGCATGGTATTGAGAATGTCCAGAAAAGGTGCCTAAACAGAAGCAGTTTGTTTAGGTTTGACTAAAGATGTAGCAGAATGAACTCAGAACAATTAGGCTATGCCATGGCTGCGACTGTGAGTGGGAAGGGAAGAGCACAGGAATCCAAGTGCTCTGGATAGGGAGGGGGTGAGTGTTCCTACCAACAAATCTGGAGATAGCAGGAGCAAGACAGTTCCACCCTCGCAGGGGTTTCTAATATATATTAAGTATTGAGGAAGCTGTCTCTGCTTGCTGGACACCTCTATGCCTCCCTCCTACACAGCCACTGCCATGTCTCACATGCCCACTTATTTATGAGAAATCCAGACACTGGGAAGCTTTTTTTTCCCCTACAGAGATTTTTCTGGATGATTGAAAAGAGAAGCTCTACATGATAAGGATACTGAGATGATGAACCCAGACAGCAATGCTGAAGCCAGTGCTGATGGGACACAGAAGCAGCATCAGCTCTTCCCTCAGGTGAGGCACCCAGGGGACTCTGGCTCAACCTGATATAGCACAAGGAGTCATGGACAAAGATGAGCTCAAGATAGGAGTAGAACTATGACAGTGCGGAAATAAAGCAAAATGATTCAGCTTATGGTGAGAGGCTTTTTACAGATTCATTTTCATTTTATTTAGTAGTAAATGAATTTACTTGAAAAAAGTTAATATACTTTTAGGGCCAATGGAATGATTATATCCTTCCACTTGTATAGTGCAATGTCTATGCCCTTACATATTGTAGATAAAAGTCTACATGTTTATCTGCTATATAGTCTCCATACTTGTATTGTTTCATAGATCCATTTTATGGAATCAACTGCTCCTTTAACAGAAAAAAAGTATATACTTAATTGGGCTTTAAATGTTTGGTTCGATTTTGAACCTTTTTTTAAGTTAAAGGGGGCTTGATAAAACAAAAGACTTGAACAAAATTTCACAGAATAAAGTTATAAAGTTTTTGAAACAAACCAACTAGTAAATGGTTAAGATCTTTTAAGTTATTTTAAAAACTCTCCATTAAAATTTATTTAGTTCTGTAGGAGGTAAGTATACAGTGGAGAGATCAAAATTTATGACTAAGTCTATTTTTAGGTTATGCTGAATATAAGAAAAAGTGAATTAATGCAGAATTTGGGAATATTGTAAATATAAATGGTAAAACTAAAGTAGTTCAGGCATAAACAACTAAAGATGTAAATAAACCAATAGCCATAAAATAAAATGAAGATGACTTGAATTTATTCATGTTGTGCTATAAAGCATGATATAAAATAAAATGTCCAAAGTCCAACCTAATTCGAAAAAGAACTCACACACTCTTTCATGTAAAAGTCAGTATTCAACACTGCAATACCCCTAAAAGCAGTCATTCAGAAGGCTAGAGAACAAATGGGGCGATACCAGCTGTTATTTCTGTCAGCAAGCACAGACAATGGGAATAATTTAATTCAAATATTGATTTAAGGTTCTCTGATTGGTACAGAGCTACAGGAATACCTGAACTCAAGGACCTTACAACCTAAGAAGAGTAAGAGGGAACCTGTCAAAGACAAGCTTTTTTTTTTAATGGAAGAATTTTTTTTTTCCATATTTTTATGGAAGAAAAGAGGAACTATTATCTATCTTTTCTTTTTATAAATAATACCTTATTTTTTTCCCCAATTACATGTAAAAATTTTTTTTTAGCATTAAAAAAAAATTTGAGTTCCAAATTTTCTCCTTTCCCTCCCACCTCTCCCCTTTCCCTGAGATGGTAAGTAATCTGATTTAGATTTTACATGTGCAATCATATATTATCTATCTTTTCATGGAAAAGGGGGCCTATCCATGTTTTCAGGAAGTGAAAAGTACATGCCAATCTCTTTAGCTATAGGCATTAAAACTATTTTCACAGGCTGAAGCACAGAAGGGGTGAGTCCAGGGTTTAGGAGAGCAGAGTGGCTAACTAGAATTGTGGAGTAACTCCATCGTGGAGTCTATTGCCTTAATGCCTTTTTACTCTCCAGTAGTACCTCTGCCCAGGAAAAACTCAATGAAAATAGTGATGCACATTTTGCATTGGAGGCCCTTAAAATGGAGGAAGGGGGTTGGGCTGAAGGACTATTTGTAGATCATTTCCTAATCTTGAATTCTTAGAATCAAACCTTTTAAAAGGAAAAAGTTTAGAAACTATTGCATCTTACTTCGACGATATGTTAGGTTTTCAACTATTCTGAATCCCCAATATTTTTATTTCTTAGAGCATTTTGGGACTCAGAATTGACTCACCTGTAGAACTACAGCCCTGATGAGTCTGGGGTTGGTATTACACAATGCTCCTGCTAGTACACCTCCTGCACTATAAGCTGTAAGGGCTGTAAACACAGGTTCAGAAAATCCCAGGTTGTGAAGGAACTCTATACAAGCCTCTAAGTCAGCAAGGCCATTGAGCTTATTGTTCAGACAGCCACCAGCATGCCAACTAAGGCCTAATTCACCTCCACCTCTGAAACATAAGGGGAAAAAAAATGCATGAGGAATATGCTGTAGATAGTCCACTACTCTTAACAGTATGCATTCTTGTGGATATTTGGCTAATCAAAGTGGAATTTACATGTAAATGGAGAATAACAAATCTATGTATTTATAAATAGTGTCTGTATGAGGAAGAAAAGATTAGAGAAAGTATGAACCAAAGGCTAGATCACTTTCAAAAATCAGGTCTTTTGAGAAATGGACAGGATTTCATAAAAACTGAAACATGAAAGGGTTTGAATGGAATTAATCACTTGGCAAGTGATCAAATATGGAAACTTGAGTTGTTCAGATCAATTTATCTGTAAGTAAATCAGGTCAACTGACAGTACAAATTTATTAAAATATGTGACAAGAAAAGAATTTATAAATTCAGAAATCCAAATGGAAAAATGAAAACTCTAAAGTGATATCTAAATTTTAGTTATTAATTTCAATGTGATTTTGGACTCTCTCATTGTGCTTTATATTTACACTTCAAATGAAATAAAATGTGCTGACTTACCTAACATGGCAATATGCTAATATCCATCCATCTTCAATTAACACTTGATTCTCAGCTTTGAAATTCATGTTTAAATCTACCCCATAAGCTCCATATACATGGATAAGAAGAGGTCTTTTCTGTAAGCTCTCAGAATTTTTTTTATAGAATATTGTCAATGGCACTAAGGTTCCATCCTGGAAATTAAAGGATATTTTCTACATAAACAACTAGTTTTGTACAACAACAAAAACTATAATGATTTTCCTTTAAAAAATTTTTTTTTTATTTCAAATTTGGCTTCCTTTGAAATGTTTCTTTTTTTTTTTAGAATAATTTTCTTTGACTGAGAGCCTTGCACTGTTTCCTGACTTCAATTAGGATAGATGGATTTCTAAAAATATGTCAGAATCCCTGTTATCTGAGATTTCCCTTTCTTTCCTTAAAACAAAACACAACACAACAAAACAAAACCCTTACCTTCTGTCTCAGAATCAATACTTGTGTTGGTTCCAAGGCAGAAGAAGAGTGGTAAGGGTTAGCAATTGGGATTAAATGACTTGCCCACGGTTATACAGTTAGGAAGTATCTGAGGCCACAATGGAACTCAGGACCTCCCATCTCTAGTTCTGGCTCTCCATCCACCAAATCACCTAAGTGCCCCTAGAGTTTTCTTTAGTAGTGTTACCAATATGTATAAAAGAGAAACAGAAATATTATTTAATGGTGTAAATGCATTTTATTGTTCAATATTACTATAATTCATCATGTTTTTCTTTTAAATTCCTCTCCTAGGATATGACAGTATTATTTATAAATTAACAAACTTCTAAGACATTTTTTTACTCACATTGCTAATGCCAGATATCATTGTTTCTCATCTTTTATATCAGATTATTACCAATGTATAAAAAAAGAATAAGCAGAAAAAGTTGGACAGTTCATTTTAAGTCACTGTAACTATGATTATTAACCTTTTGGAACTGGTTCATATTACTGTCATGTTATCTACTTTCATATTCTTAAAAGGTGGATAAGTTTAAATGATTTTTTCCCTTGATACTTTCACCTAGGGAAAATATCAAAGAGCAATGAAGACACCAATAGGGGTATTGTAGAGATGGATCTCTAAATCAAAATGATTTTATATTTTGCAAAGGTCTTTCCGGCTCTTCCTAAAAGTCCAATAGATATTGCCATCACTTTAAGGACCAGATAAAATTCTAGAAAAACAAGCTGTTAAATAAATAAAAAAATTTGGTTGCTCCCTCTTCCTATCCCCTTTTCTATTTATTCAGAGAAGCATTCCTATGAAAAATTCTTCACGCCAAGGAAGAAGGTTTGGAACCTCAGCAAGCTGGTCATTGTGTTCCAGAAATCTTTGTGCTAGGAATTACAGTAGTGTCCAACAGATGATTTCTTCCTTCCCTCAATGCATAGGAAAATCTTTTGATCTAACATCTATAGTTTTCAGAACTTAACTTTCTCTTTTCTTCTTTTCACTGTAAACAAAGATGTTGAATATAATAGACCTGGGCCAACATTCAAGATATTACTATAGCCTGAACATTTCTTAAATCCAATGCCACCTATAGTTATTTTTTTCCTTTTCCTGTTACCATTTTAAAAGAAAAGTTACAAAAACTTACCTTGCTTTTTGCTTCTAAACGTGCCATGTGACAATCCGTCATGACTGGTTCTTCTTGCTCAGCTTGCTTGTAGAGACCGCCATTTAGTAAATTATATATAAATTGTCTTGGAGGATGCACAGGAGAGGAGAGCTGAAAAGAGCAGGCACTGCTGCTGCTGTCTTGTGGCTGGGTGTCTAGCTGGCATGCACAGGCCCACACAGGGAGCTGAAGAGATCAGATGTTTATTTTATTCCTTCTTTAGGCTCTTCAGCATTCTTAACTCCACTTCTGGGGTTAGCTTCAGATATGAAATCAAGTTTTATTCAATTCAGATTCTGCCGAATTTCTCATAAAATTTGCACTTTAAAGTGGCAAAGCTATTTGAAATAAATGAAATGACTATGACTAGATGATACAAAATAAATGAAATAGCTGGATGACTGGTGAAAATGGGAAAGAAAAGTGATCTTTGAATTTCTCAAATATCATGGAGAGGAAAAAAGTAGTTGTGTAATAGAAGGAGCATGGGATTAAGTTCCAGGGATTTAAGCTCTAACATTGGCTCTACTCCTTAATACCAATACCTGTTTGAACTTGGGCAAGTTAGTTAAACTCTTTGGACTTGTTTCCTCATTTGAAAAATGAGTAGTTTGGTTCATATGATGTCTATGGTCCTTAATATCATATCTAAAAGGCATTCAAAGATCTGTGAACATGTAAATCTAATACCATAGTTTATCATAATCTAGATACAATCTACTGTACTGGAATGCTTATTTTGGAACATGAATAAGGGTTATAAAATTTTAAAAAATGGTTAAAATGCTTATGGGCTTAGAGACCCATCCATTTCTTCCTAACTCTTCTTGTATGTTATGAAAACTGGCTGTGTGTTTTTGATCTACTCACATGCTTGTGTCCTGTTTCCTGAACAAGCCTGTTCTAAAGCTATAGCAATGGCAGTTACTAGGCTAGGGCTGTGTTGGCTCAGCAGCACCGTCATTTAAAATCCCTGCTTCTAACTTGGCCCCCAGGCTAACCATTGTATAGAACAAAACACTTTCCTGGCACATCCTTCTTCAAACTCATGGCTATTATGCTTAAGATTCTTAACTCAATGAAAAGTGAAAGGAATCAAGATTCATTCTCTGGGAGCAGCAGGGTCCAGCTTCTAGCCTTCTACTAGCACTCCCTTTACATCCTTTAAGGAGCTCTGGTTAGCAGGTTTACAGAAGCTCCAGAAATGGCATTGAAAGTCAAAGTGTTGAAAGAAAATTGCATTCCCTTTCCTGTATAATTGTAAAAACTGCAAATTCCTTAGAAAATCAGCAGTCTGGCTCAGCACCATCTCTGATGGTGGGCTCTCCTTATAGAGGACAACTGGAGATATATGTGACGAGTGCACCATTAGTCAAGTGTAGGAACTATTCCCAAAAAGCTTCTGTTCATTAAGTTTTTTTTTTCTTCAGAGCAATCTGAAGATCCCAATTGATAAAGACATTTATTGAAAATATTACTCCAAAAAAAGCCAGATAAATTAATTTTCTTCACACTGGTGATCATCTTGGATCATTTTTTCCACTTTAATCTATGCCAAAAATAAAGAGAGAAATGGAAAGATGCAAGCTGAAAAATTCTATAGTCCAGCATCAAATGGGCAAACAGACTTGACTGCCTATGAGGGAAGGAGGGATGGAAAAGAACTGCTATTGAACCTTCCACTACTGTTCAAATGCAGCTCCTCTGTTCATAAGACAAGCTCTTCCATATCACTGACAAGACATTAAAAAACACTCTAAGGTGCTCCTTTCTGGCTTTTTCTTGTAACCTAGTAGTCCCAACAAGAAAAATCCTTTAGCAGGAATCTATAATGTGAGTGAGGCTAAGTATGGATGTTTATTTTCCATAAGAGATTGGGAAAACTATGAAAAAGAATAAAATTCTTCCATGGTCAGGTACTATACTTCCACACTTCCACTCTCATTTTATAGATGGATAAACTGATCCCCAGAGATAGTGACTTGCTCAAGTTGCAGAGCTGCCAATTGTCAAGAGCCAGATCCTTTGACCTGGAATAGAAACAGAACTATACTGGAGCTTCACAATAACATTATGTTATAGCAAGGCCTTGATACTTGTAGGAATAAGCATCATTTAAATAGGGTCCAATATAGTTCTTTTTTTTTTTTTTTAAACCCTTGTACTTCTATGTATTGTCTCATAGGTGGAAGAGTGGTAAGGGTGGGCAATGGGGGTCAAGTGACTTGACCAGGGTCACACAGCTGGGAAGTACCTGAGGCCGGGTTTGAACCTAGGACCTCCTGTCTCTAGGCCTGACTCTCACTCCACTGAGCTACCCAGCTGCCCCTCCAATATAGTTCTTTTAAGAGAAAAAATTATTACATGGCTCCAATATATCTTGATATAAATAAAGCCAATATAGTAATTTTATTTTAAAATATTTTATATTTCATATTTTGTTCAGAAAAGCCAAGTGTGTATTTTGATTAGTGATTGACTATTAAAAATGAAACATACCTTAAGAGACTGAATGGATTGATCATTTAAGGTAATTATATTGAGGTAAAGTTGATTGCAGTACTTTAGAAATATAACACAGTGATCCTTGAACATCATCAAGTCAATAAGTTTGGTTTTCTTCTTCAGTGTATAAATCAGTTGCCAATTCTTCATACTACAGGAATTTACTGAAGTCTTCATTAACTATATAGAAGCAAATTGATAGAAGAGATTAAGCAAGATATCAAGAAATCTAAGTAACCAAGTATCAAGGTAAAGGGAGCCATATGTTATATTAAAGCAAAAAATACGATTTTTTCTATTTCATAAGCAGTGCTCCTCACCTTCATATGAAAGGGAGAACTAGATATTTATTGGAGTTTTAGTGCCCCCATCTCATCTTGGATTTAAAGCTGGAAGGGATCACTGGTAACTCTGGAGAGAGCAGTTTTATGGGAATGATGAGCTTATAAGGGGTTAAGAAGAGACTACAAGAGAAAAAGTAGAGGCATCCCTGGTAATATAGCTTTTCCAAAGCCACAAGGAGAGAAAAGATAAAGTATGATAGTTTACAGGGACCATGGAAGGATCAAGTGTGTTTCCTGAGAATGGGAAAGAAAGGGGCACGATCACAGGCAGTAGGGAAGGGGCCAATAGACAGGGAGAGGTTGAAGATAAGGGATGTTACTCTGACATCTCCAAAAACAAGGGTGCCAGAGAAGATAATCTGATTGAAGAGATAGGAAAGAATAGGATTGCTTTTATAGACAGGCAGGTTAGCCTGTAAGGATTAAGAATGCTTCTTCATTTGAAACAGGAGTGAAGGAGGAGATGGCAGAAGATATTGGAGAGAGAGAACTGACAGGGAATGGCTTTAATTTTTTTCTGCAAAACATGAAGCAAGATTTTCAGTAAAGTGGACTGAAATGCGAGGTTAGAAAAGGGATGAAAAAGTTTGGAAGAGCTGCCATGGAGAATTGGATAATGAGTTGATAATGGAAGTATCAGTTGCGGTTGTTTAACATAAATCTGAGGTGGACCTAATCAGAACAGTAGTGTGATTTCTTCCACCTTCGTTCAGTAGCGCATGTGTATGAGTAAAGGTAGGGGATAGTGGGAGTGACCTAAGGCTTGGAAGGACACAGTCTATGCATGTGATGAGGGAGAGACTCAAAATAAAAGATCTAAGGTCATGTTTACATTGAAGTCAGTCAGCTAGTATTTATTAAGCAAGTCACTTATTACTCACTGCCTAGCCCTTACCACTCTTCTTCTGCCTTGGAAATGATACACAGTACTGATTCTGAGATGGAAGGTATGAATGGTGGAAGTATTCCAACAGCCAAATATTAATGAACCTCATGTGAGAATTAAATTGGGAGAAGAGATTTATCCAGCTCTACTTGATACCAGAGCTAACAGATCAGTATTAAAAACATCTCATGAGATTAGTAGAATAGTGGGGTCAGTGAAAGTCATGGGAGTTACAGGAAGAACTCAGAGTGCCAAAACTTCAATCCAAAATGGCTACTCTTGGTCCACTGACTACAGACCACACATTTCTACTCATTCTAGAATGTCCATCCAATCTTTTAGGTAGAGATCTTCTTTGCAAAATTGGTGCAACAATCCAGTGTAATCCTTCAGGCAAGATTTTTCTACATCTTCCCAAGGATGCACTGAAAGCTTATCCATTATTGTTTTTAGATCAAATGGAAGGTGAATTCAATTTTTGCAACCCCTAGTGAAATACCAGATGGAGTATGGGCTAAATATTCTGCAGACATTGGGTTATTAAAATCTACAACACCAGTGAGGGTCAAAACTAAGGAGGGAATACCACCACGAATACCTCAGTATAAACTAAGCAAAGAAGCCACGGAGAACATAAGACCGATTATCGAGAGCCTATTAAGACAAAAAATAATACGCCAATAATCTCTGAATACCACACATCCATAATGCCAATCAAGAAATCAAAATCAGATAGTCAGGGCAAAACAGCATGGAGATTTGTACAAGATTTATGAGTTGCAAATGATTTCATTATAAAGTCACACCCTATCATTCCAAGCCCTGCAAGCATTTTAGCTGAAATTCCTAGTAAAGCATGATATTATATTGTCATTGATTTATGTTCTGCCTATTTTTCAATTCCAATAGATAAAGAAAGTCAAAATATCTTTGCTTTTACTTGGGAAGGGACCCAGATGACCTGGTCCCGTCTTCCATAGGACTGGTGTGAGTCCGTGAGCTTATTCTGCCAAATTTTAAAGCAAGATCTGAAGTCCATTGTGTTTAAAGAAAGTACTATGGACCATTTTGTGGATGACATCCTCTTAGCTAGTTCCACAGCAAAAATTTGTCTCAGAGACAATACTAGACTCCTATGTGAACTGTATATAAGAGGCTAGAAAGTGTCAAAGTTAAATTTGCAATGGTGCATACCCAAGATTGAATATCTCAGTTTTATACTGGAGAAGGGAACAAGATAGATATCCAAGAAAAGAATAGCTGACATCCAAAATTTCAGTGTGCCAAAGACCAAATGGCAACTGAGAGCAATTCTCAGGATGACAGGGTTCTGTAGGCAATCGATTCCAGGTTACAGTCAAATAACTAAATGTCTACCAGATCTGACAAAAAACAATGTAATAGAACCACTGAGAATCAATGCATCTGCAAGCCCTAGCAAAACTTGAAAGAATCAATATTAACAGACCTAGCCTTGGGTATCCCTAACTATGACAAAGAATTCCATCTGTTTGTACATGAAGCACAAGGGATAGCTTCAGGAGTCTTAGTGCAAACTTAGGACCCAATTTTAGAGCAGTGGCTTATTACAATGCACAACTGGATAACGTGGCAAAAGGCACTTTTAGATCAGTGGCTGTGGCAGTACTGTTGATCCAAAAGTCAACAGATCTGGTGCTAGGATCCAAACTGAGTGTCTATTCTGCCCATCAGCTGGAAATTTTAAAGAGATGTAATTTGCAAGCCTTTACTAAGCAAAGACTCTCACAATATGAAATTGTGTTGCTGAGTAATGAGAATATCACCCTAAAGAGATGCAATGTGTTAAATCCTACAACTATTCTCCCAGATTTACCACTATAGGGCAATCCAAAAGATAACTGTGAGGAAGTAATCTCATTGGTAGAAAGAACTAGGATGGATTTGAAAGATACTCCATTAACGAATCTGGAACTAGAGCTTTTTGCTGATAGTTCCAGTTATATGGTTGGAGGCAAGAGATTTACAAGGGTGGCAGTGGTGACACAAACAGAGATGCTGTGGTTTGGATCATTTCCCAGTGACATCAACACTCAAAGAGCTGAGTTTGTAGTACTCATGCAAGCCTGTAAGATAAGGAAAGGCAGGAGAGTAAACATCTACACAGATTCCAGATACGCATTCTCCGTAATACATGCGACTGGAGAGATATGGAAAAATTGAGGGTTTCTAAACAGTGCAGGCAAGGAGACAGCATATGCCAAGATCATCACAGAACTTCTTGAATCCATACAATTGCCTAAAGAAGTTGCAGTGATCCACTGTATAGCTCATAGCTTTGGGACAGACTCTGTGTCTCAGGGAAACCACAGGGCTAATGTGACAGCTAAATTTGCAGCCAGGAAAGGTCCAATGCATGTTCTGAGTCTTTCAATCACTGAAGAGGCAGATCAAAGTGCTTACAATGATTTGGAAGTCCAGGCATGGATAAAGAACTTTGGAGGTAGGAGATATATGGTTTTCAGCCTCAGGGAAACCTATCTTACGTAAAAAGCTGTTCTAATATGTGTGCAACTCCATACATGAGAAAGGGCACTTTGGGACCCAGGCTATGATTGATAGTATGCAGATTTTGGCAAGCATATGGGATAACATCCATTGCAATAAAAGTCTGCGGCAGATATAACATTTGTATGAAATAGAATCAAAGAGTGTTCAAAAATAAGGGTCTTGGACGTCAACCGTTAGCTTTCACTCTGTTTGAAAGCATACAAATTGATTACATCACAATGCCTATAGGTAAAGGGTTTAGATATTATCTGGTAATAGTTGACAGACTCACAAGGTGTCAGTAGCCAGACGTGTTTCCTGCCGGGAAGAACAATGCAGCATTTGTAGTAAAAGTGCTATTAAAAGAGATAATATCCAGGTATGGAATACTGTGTTGTGTGGATTCAGACTGGGGATTGCACTTCTCACAGTCCATTTTAAAACAGATTTATGAAAATTTGGGGATCAAAGCCAGTTTTCATAAACCTTACCATCTACAGAGCTCTGGACAGGTTGAAAGATTAAACAGAGAAGTCAAAACTCTAATTGGGAAAATCTGTTCAGAGACTCATTTGAAATGGACTGAGATACTACCCTTAGTACTTTTCTACTTTCGAACTCGACTGAGTGGGGACTTATATCTTTCTCCACTCGAGATGTTGCATGGACATCCTCCATTGCAAGCCCAGTTTTATTTCAATTTTAGGAGGAGATTGCCAGTTGTCAACTTATATAAAATTATTGCAAACCAGAATTAGAGAGCTCCACAAAATGGGTGTAATACAACAAACAACATCTCTGGATTATTCTTTGCACAAGATAACACCCGGTGACAAAGTCTACATGAAAAATTTTAATAGAAAATTGGCTAATGATGAAAAATAGGTTGGTCCTTTTGAAGTTTTGCTTACAACTCCAACTTCAATAAAAGTCCTACGGAAAAATACATGGATCTACTGTTCCCACGTGAAAATCCAGAAAGCTCACAGATAGGAAAGATCAAAGTGAAAACAGACACGAGGAAGACAAAAATGAGAAAACAAATCCAACAGAAACAATAGTTAGGTGAAAGAGAAATGGAAGTTTCTGAAACTGTTCCAGAAGAAGACAAAGGTGTAGATGATTGGCAATCATAGAAAACTATCAGAAAGCTCATGAGGGGACATATCAAGAGGAAGAGAAGAAGCTGAAAAGAAAAGATAAAGTACCAGCCCAGAGGGAAAGCGGGAAGGAAAGCTGCAAGAGCAGGAAGGAGACAGAAGTTCTGGGAGCTGATATGGACAGCAAAGACACTTAACACTGAATATTTGTACATAGCAAGAGGACAGACGATAACCAGGACATATGTAAGATAAAGTACGCCAACATATTCATATGTTAGGGCATGCAACATGAACACAACAGGAAGAAAGAAGAGATAGCATTAGTCAAAACGAGTAGTGGATTTCTGAAGAGCATCTGTAAGTATCACATCCAACACTACATGAAATAGACTACACAATTTATGAAATGATGTATATATTTTGATGACTCCATGTAGATAAATGGGAGTCTTTTAGGCATAATAATATATAAATAGTTAGATCCATGAAATATTAATTGAATGTGAAGATCTATAGATGTTCTGTTTCATTAATATCAGGGCATAGTTAGAATTGAAAATTGTTGTACATACTTGTACATAAGACCTGTATATACCTATATGTACTTGTAACATAGATTTCTTGTAATTGTATATATATATATATATATATAAATATATATATAGCTTGTATATATCATAATTGTAGATAGACCATGTACAAAATATGACAAGGAAGTTAGTTATAAAGTTATTGTAACAATTTAGCTATAGGGTTAAGCTTTAGTATAGGACATACATAAGGCTGTTAGACTTGTTAAGAGTAGAATTTAAACTGCATAGCAGAAAGTTTTTCCTTTGATGAAGTTTCTTGTGAAAGCTATGGCTAAAATTGTGTTTAATGCAAGATTTTATAGTTTAAATGCTATTCTAGCATATTAGTAGTCATAGATAGGAAAATTTTTGTATTAGGTTAGTGTTAAAGTTATAGTTAGCAATGGCATTAGGAATAGTGTTTTAAGAAGTTGCAATTTGTTGTACAGATAGGATTTCTTATACTGAAACTTTGTAGTCATTATGTAAACCCTACCCTTACCCTATATCTTTCCTGGGGAAAATCTGAGATTAGGGATATTAAGTTAGTAATAGCATAGTACAGGGTAGAAGGGGTTTCTTATTTTGGAGGGATTAGTGAATAGAATAGATTTAAACAGGTAAGTATCAAAGTTCACAATACTAAACTCAGGGAGTTTGAAAATCGTGAAAGGGGACGACCTGTGAGAGGAAGATTTGGGGAAAGTGAGACAAGTTTGCAGCAAAGAGAAATGGAATTTGATGACACAGCAGACACAGGGGAAGACCCGGTTAGAATCTTGAAGGAGGGGGTCTGGAAGTTCTAATTGTTAGCCAGGGTGGAGTCAGTTCGGGTCTGCAGAGCTGGAGCCATCTCCCAGATTCAGCTCTGACCTCCTGCGATTCTCCAACCCGTTCTGAGCTATTTCTACCACAATCTGGAAACTGCTGAAGGTTTTAACTCTGCCAACTCTATAAGAAGATCAAAGCTGAGAGAGGGAGAAGATTGAACTGCCAATGTTGCCTCAGGGAGATTTTGTCTTTCTGGGGTGGACCCAAACACTTCTGACACAAGCTTTCAACTCTACTCAATCTATATTCTAAAGACTCAATACTGGTGTGGGTTTTAGCTTAGGATCAGATAGATAGCAGGAGATCTCTTAGGCAGATAGTGGAGATAGAGCAGCCTCAGCCTAGTAGGTTGGGGATCGAAGAGACTGACAGTCAGTTTGGGGCCCTTAAGGTAGACATTTCAGTGATAAGGACTCACCAGCAACCCATCTACTTAATTCCCTTTCTTTTTACTTCTTGAATAAACCTCATTATTTGAATATGGAATCAGATCAGATTTATATTGGCCTAGGACAGAGAGGTCACCATCTTTGCTCTTTGCCCTTGAAGAGACCGCCCAGTCAGGCTGGATTACATCAAATCCTAGTTGCCCATTTATTTCAAGTAAACAGGGTCTCTTCACATAACAAAGGTAAGAGTTAAAAAAACCCAACAACTTTATAGGCATGGTTAGGTTAGTACAGTGCATGGGAGTGAAATATTACCTTGTATTCTGCAGGTTCTCCAAAATTTGTGAGAATATATAACTCATTATTTCTATGCTCAATATGGTACATAATCCCGGAATTTCTCTTTTGGACAAGGATTGGTGGATTCCAAGGCTGATGACAATCCACCAACCACACTTCAGAAGTGGTCTTGCTGTTACTATTTATGGTGAGGAAGCACTTGTCTCTTGTACAATGAAGGTCCACAAAAAATCTGCAAAGGAATTATATAGTAAGAAAATGAAAGAATTTCAGATATAGAATATCTGATTCATGGGATATACTTAGCAAGTATTCAATACTAAATGGTCATTTATAATGAAAATGAAAAATAAAAATATTTGACTGAGGAATACTAAGAAGTCAAGAGTTAGCCAGTGATAACTATTTTTCTTTTTATCATTTTACATACTATTAAATCACAGGACTACTTGCTAAGAAGAGGAAAAAAGCCCCCCAATGAAGTCAGATAGTATTAAAAAAGAAAAGAGCAAAGGAGTTATTCTTATTCAGTCTCATTTGTATCAGTCAATCCTAGAAGAAATGAAAAAAAAAATAAACCAAAACAATAGTTAAGTAGTTTAATTCCCTGAGGAAACTAACTTGAAAGCTAAAAGTATGAATTTCAGTGAGAAAACTATTTTGTTTCTAAGCCCAGATATTTGTGTAATTTTATTTAGTTCAAGTAAGAATTTCAAGTGGTACTCATTAAAGGCCAATATATCAGCTGTAGTTATTAAAAGTATTCTCTAGTTCTGTAGTGTGACCATCCTAGCATCTTCTAAGGCTGATTTATAAAACAATTTTGCTTGAGGTGAAATTCAATAAAAACATACTTCATATTAGTAAATGAAGCAAAAACACTTAAGAGAGGAAAATGACAAAGACTAAGAAAGAGTGAAAGGGAGAAAGGGGAAGGGAGAAGGACAGAGAAAGGAGGAAAAGGAAAGATGTAAGGAGAAAAATGGAAGGAGAAAAAAGAGGCAGGGATAAGGAGGAAAATGATATGTATGTAGATATAATATTCATATAGATGTATATATTTTTTTAATATATATGAAACATACACAGACAGACAGGGTAGAGAAATAACAAGAAGGCAGGGAGGAGAATAAGAGAAGGAAGACAAGCATAACAAACTAGAGGGAAAAAATATAGAATTTAATGCCACAACTGGGACAGCATCTGTATTTACTAATTGACTTGTTATCTATATCAACTATATATTTGTATCACATATACATAGACTTAGTATTGGTGTGTGTATGATTAGATATATGTATCTCTCTCTCAATTTAATACATATTATTTTTTTAGAAGAAGGTGAGGTGGTTGTATTTGTTGTTGTTTTTTTTTTTTTAAAAACAAATGATGCTTGGCATAAGCAAAATTTTGTACATTAAGAAACAGATCCATTCTTAAAACTTTCACCTTGAGCTCCTGAACAAATTCTCTTCCCTTTCTTAATCAAACTTTACAACCCTCTCCCCTTCAAATGTTGTTTACACTCATTGTCTCCATTTACTCTTTTCTTTCTCCCTAGTCCTCTACCATCTGACTTCCCAGGACCCGGTTACTTGACTGAAACTGTTCCCTCCAAAGTAACTAGTGATCTCCTAGTAGTCAAATCTGATGATCTTTTTGCGTTTGGGGCCTTGTCCTTCTTGACCTCCTTGAACTGTTTGACACTGCTGACTCCTTTCTCTTATTCTCACACTATTCTCTCTTAGCCTTCTTCCCATCTAGTCACTTCCTTTGTTGGATCATCATGCATATCATGCTCATTCATGAGGCTCAGAGGACTTGGGTTGTCTTTTCTCAACTCTTTTTTGAGTCTTGTATCACCAATTATCTATTGAACATTATAAATTGGATGGCCAGAAGAATTCATATTCAAAATACCCCAAATCAGAAATTGTTATCCTTTCTCCAATCCCATAATTCACCCAAACTTCCTAATTTCTATTGAAGGGAACACTGTTCTTCCAGTCTCACAAGTTTAGTTAGCATTTTATCCATGACTACTCCCTCTCTCTTTCCCCAAATCCAATCAGTTGTCAAATCTTACTAATTCTCCCTTTTACAACAATTCTCACATCTGACCCCTACTACTTGCATGGTATAATAAATGGCTATATTTGGGAGAGGTGAGGTGGCAAGGAATGTTGGACCAGGGTGTGTGTGTCTATCAGTTCCTCCCTCAATGAGCCACTATTACTGGACAAACTGAGGGGATTTTCTCTGAATTGGTGGCTGTTCAAAGACGGGAGCCAGCACTGATTACTAGTGGGAAGGCTTTCCTAAATGATGGAGTAGGTGGAAACCCCGGCCGGATAAGCACTAGCCCTCTCCAAATAAAAGCCTCTCCCTTGACTGATGCTGGTACCGCAGGGGGTCCTGCTTCAAAACAGAGTCTGAGTTGTGCAGCTAACTCAAAGACTCCTTTCCCCTCTTTTGCCCTGTGAATTGACTCTCCTTTCTTTAACTTTGTGTTATTTACTAAATGTTAAACAGGATAGCTGGAAAATGGGGAGGATAGAGGAAATCAAGGGAACCCCTAAGAGATCTAAGCCTACAAGATCCTTCCCTTTAGGGAGCCTAATGGCTTAACCCAAGGGTTCACCTTCCCGTTCTTTTAAATTTGGATTCTTATCTATGTTCTAAGCTATAGTATTTTCAGGAAGGGTCCCTTGTTCAACAAGGTGTGGGTAAAGTCTTTGGGGTCGGCTCCCAGAGTCCTAGACCCCTCAAATCTGGATATCTCAATCTCCTTTTGGTGGCAATGGATGGATGACTAGAACAATAGGCTTTTGGGCTATCGGTTCAAGAAAAGCCTTAGGATTTGGCTCTCCAATTGGTCATGAGCAAGTTTCTCTACCTCCTTTCACTTCAAGCTCCCCGACCAAAAGCCCCTCTTTCATGGATTCTTTTTCCTACGATCCTTTGCTTTCTCCAACCACCGATTCTGTCACTCAGTCAGAATGCAAAATTCTAAAGCTTGCTTTCAGCCACAATGTGCAGTTAGAATAGCCAACAACTTGGTTCAGGCCAACAATACCTCTTGCCTTGTACAATGGCCACCTACTTAAATCTCCTAGTTACAAATCTCGCATTACATTCTAGCTCTTTGTCTACAATGCTGCCAAAGTGGTTTTCCTTAAGCATAGATATCTTCAAAAGTTATAGGGTCTTCCACAAAGCACTTAATACCTGGATCAACCTGGCCCTCACTGGAGCTAATGGTTACAAAAGCTTTGAACCTAATATGATGAACTCTAGTTTGTTTCTAAATAAGTAATTTTTAGAATCTTATCCTTCAGTGAAGTCTATGACCTTTGATAGGAAGGGAAAAAAGACAGACTTTCTTTAGGACCTTGGTCTTTCTGTTCTTGACTAGATGGCTCAGCTTGGTGAAAGGAACTCATTCCTTATCTTCGCTCTTTCCTCCCAGGACTCTGAAATTGTGGCTCTGGCCTCATAAATAGTCTAACTATGGCCTCCCCTGCCACTGCCACTAAGGAAGCTGCCTTAGGCTCTACCTCCTGTCCCTTTCAGGACACTCACTCCTCCTCTAGTTAACTACCCATGTTATCTGCCATTTGGTATGTACTAGAAGCAGAAGCTGAGGTGAAACATGAACTAAAATTTTTCTTGATTCTAAGCCCAGTGGACTTTCACTACAATTACTACTTGGCAGCTAGAAAAATATTTAGATTTCTTAAAGAGATATGTTTTTCCCCTTATCTTTCCTCCCAAATCTTCTCGTAACTTCCTCATTACTAAGTGTGCCACCATCCTTTTAGTAACCCTGGCTAGATGCCTAGGTGTAATTTTTTACTCCTCTCATTTCCTCATTGTCCTCTCCCCATCCAATCAGCTGCCAAGTCTTGTCATTTCTACCTTTGTAATATCTCTCATGTCTCCTTTTTTCATTTAACATTGCTGCTCCCATGAAGTAGGCCCTCATCACCTTATCCCTGGACTATTTTAACAGTTCACCTCTCTATTCAATTAACTCCAATGGCTCCCTTTTGCCTCCAGGATAAAATATAAATTTCTCCATTTGGATTTTAAAACCCTTTAAAATCGGGCCTCACCCTTGCCTGAAAAATCTTATACCTTAATCTCCTACAAATAATCTTTGATTCAGTAACACTGGTCTCTTTGCTATGGTTCAGTCTCACATGTCACCTTTATCTCTAGACTCAGTGTTTTTCTTTGACTGTCTGTCATGCTTGGAATTCTCTCCCTTCTCATCTCTACCTCACTGCTTCTCTAGTTTCCTTCATCTCATCTTAAGTCCTACTTTCTACCAAAAAGCCTCCGGAATTAATCCAGTATACCTTGTATATATCTTGTTTACACATAGTTGCTTATATGTTAGCTCCTTCATTAGTATGTAAGCTCCTTGAAAGCAGGGGACTTTCTTTTGCTTATCTTTGTATACCCAGCACTAAGCCCAGTGCCTGGCACATAACCATGCTTAATAAATACCTGTTGAATTGATTTGACAAGAAACTAAAAAGAAATGTAGTAAGAAAGCTGGAATGAAGAAATTAATTTCAGAGGACATCTGGAATAAACCTATATGGAAGTAACACTAGACATATATGACTTGTTACCTCATAATCTTTTCTCCAAGCACATAAAATGCTGAGGGAAGATATTATCATATATATTTTATAGAGAAAGAAATTAAACCCATTATAGTGACTCATTGATGCAATTAGGACTAGAAGCTCATACAATGGGCAAAACAATATTCCAAAATAATTCCTTCCTTCTTTAAGATCAAGATATGAATTATTCTACCTAGGACTTAAATGTCTGATTTGGCATTTATAGCCATACCTTTTCCCCTTCTTAACTCCTCTCCATCTTGAATTTCCATGACACTACTTTTTCTTGGTTCATCTTCTACCTGCCTGGCTGTTCTTTCTTTAATCTCTTCTGAAGGATCATCATCCTTCTTCCATTCAGGCTGTGTGCATACAATCTAGAGTTTTGTCATGGGCCTTCTTTTTGCTCTATAATCTCTTGTTCATCATTTTAATTAGCATCTTTCCCAATCTCTTTCCTGATTTCCAGTTTCCAAATCACCAATTGTCTACCATGCATGTTGATAGCTGGATCATAAGCATTTCAAATTCAATGTGTCCAAAATAGAGCTCATTATTGTTTTCCCCCAAATCCTCCCTTCTTCCTGGTTTCCCTATTTCTACTAGGGTCATAATCATCTTTCTAGTTCACCACATATGTTAGCCTCAACTCTCCCTTTGCCCTCATCACTCACCCATTTCTTATGGGGCAAGAAAATCATTTTATCAATCCAATAATTTTTAATAATATTGAAGAGGAATGTCTAAACAATGCATACAAAAAGCCATGGAAACACCTACATTTCTATTTCTGTAGGAAGAACAATAGTATTTACCAAGCAAGCAGAAACCATTCCTAGTTTCATTCAACTGACTTTAAGAATTATTTTTGTTGTTTGTCCTTTATTTTTGAAGAGGACCAATGACATCATGGGGTAATGTCTTAGACTTCTGCATGAACTGGTTTTAAGTGAGGCAGAGCTGCACAAAGTCATCAGCCTCACCTTTCCTTCCAGAGTCGCTAAAGTCCAGTGGCAAGATTAAGAGTCAGGATGATTGACGATGGTCCAGGATGAAGTGGATAACCATGGCATCTCTGATGTCCGACCAAGCTCTAAGTACTCCAGTGCCTGTTTCAGCTGCCTTAATGGCCACTGGAACAAACTCCCTCTCATTCCACTGGGGGGAGTTTTCACAGGTTTGGAGGAGAAACCCCCTAATTCAGCAATGGGCTTGTGGCCCATAGGTTACCCTCAACCTGGCTTAGTTCATCTGCAGAGGTGTGGCTGCTGGGCATGCTACAGTTCTTTGGAGCCACAGGGCAAAGTTGAGTGTATGGATATTCAAGGAGGACTAGAGCCTCTGGTGTGAGGCCTTGTCAAACCCTTTTCAGGGCTGCTCATCCACATTTGGTGTCCACCTGGCACATTAAGAAAAATATACTTGGTGAAAAAGTCAAGAACTTTTATAAGATGGTCATAGTCTGGTCCTGAATGGAAGGAAACAATGGAAACAAGTAGGCAATGATTGAACAACTGAACAGAATTACAAGGAACTGACTACAAGGAGACTAGGTAAAGTATCAGGGAAAGTGAATTCCTTAGGAAAATGTCAGTCAGAGTAAATGTCAGTCAAAACAAAAGGAAAACTAAAATCATTATTAAAAAATATCTGAAATGATCTGAAAGTATGTTATGAATTATTATAACTGGTAAAATTTCTGTATGCTATGTTGCATTTTGAATTGCTCCCAAATTGTTAAATATTTCATTATAAATTTCCTTGGCATACACAACTCTACCAAGTCCAGAGAGAATAAATATTATTTAACAACTCAGGATTTGCAATTTAACAATGTGTCCACTCTGAAATCTGAATGAAAAGAATAACATGATTTTCATATACATAAATAGATAAGAAAGAGGAGGTTACTGCCATCTCCAACTTATCATCTCATCAATTTTGGCTGTGTCCAAGATCAACATTCTAAAACAGTAAAGTTTTGGGAAAAGAGACTTAACATTTAAAATAAATTGATGGTGGTGTTATCTTTACTTGAAGATAATGCCACCAATAGTGATATATACTGTCCTGGACTTCAGTCTAGATAGGTTAGAGAGATAGTTAAGAATTCCTTACTTTTCATTCTCATCCAGAAGAGCAATCTAAGTTAGTTTAGTGAGGGAAATTTGTTTTCTTTAACTCGCTGCTTGCTTTATTTTTCTATACATGTCTAAATCTATAAAATAAAGTTGGAAACTCAATCTCTTACTCATTTTAACAGAAGTTGATTATCAAGTCTCTATTAAAATCAATAGTATTCCTTGTTGACAATCCAATTCAATCAAAACATACTCTTAGAATTTATGAAGTTGGGACCTTCAAAGAGGAGATAGTGTGTTAGATGGTTATAAAACTAGCTCTGTAATCAATTTAGCAAAAAAACAGCTTTTCTTCCTGAACAATTACTTTGTAAAAGGACACTGAGTGAGTATTCAGCAGATTAGAGTTTGATCACTGGGAACAACATAATGGTTGTATTTGGTCACCACCCACAGCAGGGATTATCCCCAATATAAAAGAGAAAATATGAGTAGGTACAACAAGAGTTTTCTGGAGAAAAAGAGAAACCGATCTGTCTGCATGGCATGAAAATTGTCATTCTCTCTCTAAGGGGCACTTTGCCCTGGGAAAGACCTTGGCATTTGCAAATCTAACAGAATAGCTAAGTAACAGAGAAAGCTGAGAGAGATTACAAATCAAGCACAGCAGGAGTGAGGCAGGGAGGGGGAGGGAGAGAGAGAAAGAGAGACAGAGACAGACAGATAGACAGACAGAGAAAGACAGAGACAGAGAGAAATTACTTAAGTATTTCCTTCTCTGGCCATCTAAATCCCACTGTGATGGTCAACTGTTAGGCAAACAGAATTGCAAAAACACAACCGAAGAAGTATGGTGTAAAGCAGGGGTCAGCAACGTATGGCTCTCAAGCCATATCTGGCTCTTTTGAGGGCCAGATATGGCTCTTTCTGCAGGAGCCATAAAGTCAATTTTTTTTCAGGCGCTGTTTACAGGAGCGGAACTGTGAGCACTGTACGGCTCTCACGAAATTACATTTTAAAAAATGTGGCGTTTATGGCTCTCACGGCCAAAAAGGTTGCCGACCCCTGGTGTAAAGGAACACAGAGCTGGGAATCCAAAGACTAAGTCCTAGCACTGGTCCTGCCATTATCTGGTTGTGTAAATTTGGGTGAGTCTCTTGAGCATTTTCATCCAGTTTCCTCATGTGTAAAACTGGAGAAAAATGAATTAGATAATCTATAATGATATCAAGTCTCCAATGAAATATTTTTTCCACAGATCAAAAGCTTTGCATTAAGTATATATATATGGTATGTTAGATACCATGAAGATTGCACTTTTCAAAAGATGTGTGGTTTCCTCAGGGTGAGGACTTCCTCTAATAATGAATCACAAACTCTTTATACTTTTAACAGTTGGTCTTATGAGATATAATGGCCAAAATAATTCACTCAAGTCAGAGAAAAAAATAAATAATTGGAGTACAAAAGTTCTCACTTTACTATGACTTAATTTTAAAAATGATTTATGGATATGAAATTCACATTTAGAGGGAGAAAGGTAAAGAGGGAGGTAGAGATAGACAGAGAGACAGAAAGACAGAGACAGAGACAGAGACAGAGAACGAACTTATCTTCAGTTTGCATTTTTCCAGCACCTTGGGTCTTGTTCTGTGTAGATGCATTCAGTATGTTTTTTATTCCCAAAGCTAGTCCGAAATACATTACAACACCTAAGGTTCTTCTGACAAGTATAGAATAAAACGCCATCTGTAGCCCATTCTGAAAATGGAAAACAATAAAAGTGATGAAACACTACTACATTGTAACAGAAAAGCACAATGGTTATGATTCTGTTTTCAAGTTTATTCTTGGAAACTAAAAGTTAAAGTGAAATCAATTACCCTGAATCAGGATAACAATAGCAGCTGACACTTATATAGCACATTGAGTGCAAAGCACTTTTCCACGTGCTTTCTCATCTGATCCTCAAAACTACTTTTAAAGTAATTTTGTCCCCATTTTACATATGAAGGAACTAAGGCTGAGAAAATTCTTGAGCCTCATCCAGGTTCACAAAGCCAATAAGCCAGAGAGCCTAAAAGAAACTACTATTGCTTCTGCATAAGTTTTCAAGTATTTGTCAATATTTACATTGTCTCCTATAAGGGACTTTTCAAGAAACCATAAAAGATTTAAAGCTTTAGAATTTTGATCAGACCAAAAAGAAAGCACAATAGGTTAAAATACATGATGGTAGAAGAAAAAAATGGGAGATAATTTATGACTATATTTAGAATTTAATATTAAATTATAAAAATAAGTTTGCTATATCCTTAATAATGGTACAGCATTGCTGATGAATGCTAGATTAATATTTTTTCAATTCCTGAAAGTGACTATGGTCTGTATAACTATTGTTTCAAATACAGTTTTGCAGTTCAAAGATAACAAAAGCTTAACATTTAAATTTTATCAGATGCATCTTACTATTTTCATCTTATCAGAAAAGCTACCCATTAGAATAAACCAAGTTAGCACTTATTGAATTATATCATATACATTATCTAATATGTTGACTCTATGTGTGTATGTATATATATAAAAATAAAAAAATATAAAAACTCTTATCTTCTGTCTTAAAATTGATATTAAGTATCAGTTCCAAGGCATGTAAAGGGGAAAATTATGGTTGTACTGAATATGTAAGAATTTTGGTTGCCAGGAATTGATTACACAATTTCAAATTAAAGACTCAAGTCAGAATGACTTTTATGGTAGTTTATTCACAAATAGGAAGAAAAAAAGTAGGGAAAATGAAAGAGAGAGATATAATTATTCCGGCCTGGTCTGAAGGTCTGAACCAGGCAGGGCTTCAGAGGCTGCAGCAAAAGAAGGCAAAGAGGTTAATTAAACAAGGTCTCTAGCCACGAGGCCTCTAAGACGAGAGGCCTCTTCGGAGGTCCAGAAAAGCCAAGGAAAGGGAGTCAGCCTTTCACTCAGCCACGTGACAATCCAAAAGGAAGCAATTTGAGGTCTCCAACCCAAGTTCCTCCAAGGCTGAGTTCAAAGGGCAAAAATCCCCTTTACAGGAAGTTACCAACATATTTAAAAGATAGTTCTTTGCATCACTTCCTGTGTCCACCTTCCAGTTAAAGGCGGACAAATGGCAGCTTTAACCTTGCTTTGGACTGCCCAGGGGGCAGTCAATTGTTTTTGATTTGTCACTTGCTAGCACATGTGGGTCATATCCCCCTCACCCCCCACGCCACTTAATTCTTAAATGGGGTGGGGTGTATACATTCCTGGTGGCTAAAGTCTAAAGAATAAATAGGGGAGAGATAATTCCATCTTCATAAGCAGAAGAGTAAGGGCTAGGTTATTGGGGTTAAGTGATTTGCCTGGGGGGTGGTCACAAAACTAGGAAGTGTGTGAAGTTAATTTTGAACCTAAGATCTCCCTTCTCTATGGCAAGCTCTCTATCCACTGAGCCACCTATCTATCTATCTATCTATCTATCTATCTATCTATCTATCTATCTATCTATCTAAATAAAACCTCCCAATAAGTGGGAAGTATAATAATGTGGGCAGTTCCTTTATTAACTTTAATTATAATTTTCATATGGATGACTCTTAATTCTTTATCTCTAGTTCTGACTTATTTCTCAGATGAATTCATATCCATATTTCCAGCTATGTCTTGATTATTTCAAATTGGATCTCCTGATGTAGTTCTAATTCAATAATTTAAAACCAAATTAATCACAATATTCTAAAAGCTCTTTTTCTTTTTGTAATGGTACCATCATATTTCTAGTTATTCAATTTCAAACCTAGCTTTCAAGAGTAATATTTGAATCTTACCATATCTTTGTTTCCTATTTATTCCCAACTCCTTTTAACTATTCTTAGGAGGCATGCACTTAAGGCCTTTTGCTATCTTCATTACCTTACTGTAGTTTCTCTTCTGTGTATCTGCTTCTTAAAAATGGTGCATGGACCTGAACATACTCCACAGTGAAAAAAGACATCTTTCCATGATTTTTGGATGCTAGATCTCTCAATGTTGCCTGAGATTATGGGAAGATGTCTTTTTTTGACTGCATATAAAACTCAACTCGTATTGAACCTGGTAGTACATAAAGTCCCAGATATATTTTTAAAAATAATTTTTAATGTTCTGAATTTAACCATAACAAGAGTATTTCCATATACAAAGTAGAAGAGAAAAATAGGATTATTTGTAAAAGCATGAATATTATAAATAGTTTGCTTTTTTAAAAGTACATTAATAAATTTGACATATTACTTTCAAAGTTATATTACTTGACTGTGTTTCCTTCTGAAATTCTTTCTATTCCTATTTAAAAAAATGATTCAGAGAGGGTAGCCAGGTGGCTCAATGGATAGAAAGCCAAGCCTGGAGATAGGAGATCCTGGATTAAAATGTGGCTTGATACTTCCTGGCTGTGTGACCCTGGGCAAATCACTTAACTCCAATTGCCTATCCCTTATTGCTCCTCTGCCTTGGAACTAATACTTGGTATTGATTTTAAGACTGAAGGTGGGGCAGCTGGGTAGCTTAGTGGATTGAGAGTCAGGCCTAGAGAAGGGAGGTCCTAGGTTCAAATCCGGCCTCAGACACTTCCCAGCTGTGTGACCCTGGGCAAGTCACTTGACCCCCCACTGCCCACCCTTACAGTCACTCTTCCACCAAAGAACCAATACACAGAAGTTAAGGGTTTAAAAAAAATCCAGTGACTATCTTTTATTATTTTCTCTTTTGGGGGCAATCTTATTAGGAATTCACTTTCCCCCTAAAATCTAGGCTGCCTCCTCCCCCCCAAAAATTATCCTCATAACAAATCTCATGATCAAACAAAAAAAATCTATAAATTTTCCATGAATAAAAATATATGTTTAATTCTGTACCATGAATTCATTAAGCTTCTGTTCAGGACATAGTAGCATGCGTCCTCATTAATCCTCTGTAATCATGATTGGCTATTGCAACAATAAGATTGCATAAGTCTTTAAAGTCATTTTTCTTTATGATGTTGTTAACTGTATAAATTGTTTTCCTGGTCATATTCACTTACCACTGCATTAGTTCATTTAAGTCTGCCCAAGTTTTATAAAATTATTTATTTTGTCATTATTTAAAGCAGAAGAACATTCCATTATATTAAAACATCATCATTTGTTCAGCTATTCTCCAATGGACAGATGCCCTCTTCATTTCCAGTTCTTTGCTAGAATTTAGTACAAAGCCTGGCATACAGTTTACATTTAATAAATGCTTATTAATTGACTGATGAAAAGAGCTGCTATAAATATTTTTGTACAGATAAGTCCTTTTCCTCCTTCTTTTATCTCTTTGTAGAATCTGGTAATATCACTAGGAAAGGGAGCTCCTTGATATTTTTCTGAGAACTGGTGTCAAACCATATCTCCCCTTCTCCTCTATTTATAGCTTATCTTTTGAGCCCAAGTCTAACACCTAATAACTTAATCTAAGGGCCCCTGGGCTTTAATATCTACCCTTCAGCTTAACTTTATTTTGATGTCTCCCTTAACTACTTAACAACTCCTTCAAAGTAGGGACTTGCTTACTTTCAATCTGTATTCCTAATGCTTATCATGACACTTAGCACTCAGTATGTTCTTAATAACTGCTTTTTCTTTCATTTATTTGATAAAAAGATTAAATAGTAATAGTACAAAGCACAGATCCCTGGGATATCCATAGGATTACAGATTTATAGTTGGAAGGAAACTTAGAAGTCATCTAATCCAACCCCCTCATTTTTTACGGATGAGGAAACTGAGGCCCAAGAGCTTTAAGTGACTGGCTTAATGTAATACATGTAGTACTCTTGGGATTCAAACACCGAGAAATAGCAGCATTCTTCCCAATGTACCACACTGCCTCTTTCTAAGTTGACATCAAATCATTAAAGACTCCTCTGTAATCAAGCTCCTCAAACCAGTTCCAAATCTATCCTTCTATAGATAGATTGCTTGACACTAATACTTTGTTGATGGAACTCTGAACTGATATAACCATTCTGGAGAGTAATTTGGAACCATGCCCAAAGGACCATAAAACTGTGCATACACCTCTGACTCAGCAATACAACTACTATACCTATATTCCAAAGAGATCCAAGATAGGGGGAAAGGACCTATTTGTCCCAAGATTTTTTGTGGTGGTAAAGAACTAAAAACTAAAGGGAGGTCCATCATTTGGGTAATGGTTAAACAACTTGCAGTATATGACTGTAATGGAATATTATTTGTTATAAGAAATGACAAACAATATAATCACCAAAAAAACCTGGAAAGACTTATATGAAGTGGTACAAGTAAAGTGAGTGGAACCAGGGAACACTATATACAGTAACAGCAATAAAGTATGGTCAACTGTGAATGACTAAACTCTTATTAGCAATGTAAGGACCCAAGATAACCCAAAGAGACTCATGACAAATAAAGTTATCCAGCACCATAGAAGGAACTGATGGAGTCTGGATGCAGATTGAAGCATACCATTTTTCATTTTATCTCCATGAGTTTTTTCTTTCATATGTGTCTTTAATCACAATATGATGAACATGGAAATATATATTGTATAATAACACATATAACCTATATCATATTAACTGCCGTCTTGGGGAAGGGTTGAAGGGAGGGAAAGAACGTGAATTACAAAATGTCAGAAAATGATTACTGAAAATTGTATTGACGTGTAATCTGGAAAACAAACAAATATACTTATAACTCAAAAAGGAATTAAAAAATCAAGTAAGAAGAAAAATGGTGGAAAGAAATGAAAGTAATACAAAAAAGAAAATAACAGATTAAAAAGCAAAATTGGTCATCTGGAAAAAGACGCATAGAAATCCAATTAAGAAAAGAGTTCCATGAAAAGTAGAATGGTCAAAATGAAAAAGGAGAATCAAAAGGTTATGGAAGAAATTAATTATTTAAAAATTAGAATTGGGCAAACACAAGCCAATGACTTCATGAGATGTCAAGAAACAATAAAACAAAATGAAAAGAATGAAAAAAATATGAACTACCTCATTGAAAAAACAATGAACCTGGAAAATAGATCTAGGAAAGACTATTTAAAAAATTACCGGACTACCTGAAAGTCATAATAAAAAAAAAAGCCTAGATATCATTTTACTAGAAATTATCAAATAAAAGTGCCATGATATTCTTGAACAAGGGGGTAAAATAGAACTTGAGAGAATCCACAGATCACCTCCTGCAATAAATACCCAAATAACAACTCCCAGGAATGTTATAGCCAAGTTCAAGAGCTCCTAGGCCAAGGCGAAAATATTGCAAGCAGCCAGAAAGAAACAATTAAGATCTAATAGAACCCCAGTCAAGATTGCATAGGATTCGACAGCTTCCACACTGAAGGATCAGAAGGCTTGGAATATGATATTCTGAAAAGGAAACTGAGGATGGTGACAATATTAAGCCTTTGTGGCATTTAAAATTATTGTAAGCCCTGGGAGACTACAACTCTCAGGACTCTCTGCTACAACTTCCCCCAACACCTCCTTTTCAGGCTAGTTCTCTGTTCTCTTGAGCCTGGAGGCTCTGATCCTGGAATCTCTCTACCTGGGAGACCCTTTTCCCCTACTTAACATTAACCTTTCCCTTTTCTAAATCTAAATAAAAATCTAGCTATTCTAAACCCTAAGTTGCTCTCTTATCTTTTATTTGAGCCCCGAAGGGCTCTGGTTAATATCTCCCGCCAAGGCTGGGGACTGCTATTTTCCTCTACCTTCCTTTCTCCTTTCTCCCATCCATCTTTCCTTCTACTTTCCTCCCTTTACTCTCACACCTTACTCTCATTGGAATTGGCTCAGAGAGGGAAGAGCAGCCAGATTCACTGGGATATAGAATCCTATCTTATCCTACAGAGAAGTAGAAGGAAAATAAGAAAGGGAGTGGTGGGAGGGGAGTAATATAAGGGAGGGAGAAGTTGCGTGTGTGATTAAAAGAACCCATAGAAAAGTAGAAGGGGAATAAAAAGGGTGGTGGTAGGAGGGGAAGTAATAAGAGAAGGGGAATGGGGAAGTGATTAAAAGAAAACAATGTGTGTGGAGTGACAGAGTGGGAAAAAAAGGGCAATATTAGAAGAGGAAAAGAAGATGGAAGGGAATACACAGATGGTAATCATAATTGTGAATGTAAATGGGATGATCTCATCCATAAAATAGAAGTGGATAGTAAGAGTGGATTAAAAACCAGAATCCTACCTTATGCTGTTTACGAGAACCACATATGAGGTAGGTAGACACACACAAGGCAAAGTTAAGGGGTTGGTAAGGTAAGCAGAATTTTTGGGGCTTCAACTGAGATAAAAAAGTAGGAGTGGCAATTATGATCTCAGTCAAAGCTGAAGCAAAAATTGATCTGATTAAAAGAGATAAGGAAGATAATTACATTTTGATAAAAGGTAGTATAGACAATGAAATAATATCAGTATTTAACATATATGCACCAAATAGTATAGCATCAAGATTTTTAAAGGAGAATCTAAAGGAGTTTAAGAAGGAAATAGTAAAACTATATTAGTGGGGGATTTCAACCTTCCCCCATCAGAACTAGATAAATCTAATCAAAGAATAAATAAGTAAAAGAAGTAAATGAAATTTTAGAAGAGAGAGATGTAATAGATATCTAGAGAAAACAAAATAGGGATCAAAAGGAATATATCTTCTTTTAAGTAGCACATGGTACATATGCAAAAATTGACCATGTACTAAGGCATAAAAACTTCAGAACCAAAAGCAGAAAAGCATAAACAACCAATGTAACTTTTCCAGATCATAATGCAATAAAAATTATAATCAATAAAGGTTCATGGAAAGCCAAGTTAAAAATTATTTGAAAAGTAATTCTTTAAAATAGGTGGGTTAAAGAACAAATTATAGACAGCCAAAGCAGTACTTGGGGAAATTTTATATCCCTGAAAGAGAAAAAGCAGATCAATGAATTAGGCATGCAATTAAGAAAACTAGAAAAAGAACAAATTTAAAATTCTCAATTAATGACTAAATTAGAAATCCTGAAAATCAAAGGAGAAATTAATAAAATTAAAAGTAAAAGAACTGTTGAACTAATAAATAAGAGTAGGAGTTGGTTCTATGGGGAAAAAAAACCAAATAAAATAGAGCATTGGTTAATCTGTTTAAAAATTTTAATTGATATATTTTCACATGAACTTCACATTCCTCCCTCCTCCTCATCTCTTTTAACAGTTTGTGGTACAGTGCCTTATACATAGTGGATACTTAATACTTCTATTCTGAATCAAAGTGTCTGTTGCTAATACTCATTTCCTTTTCTTTGGAAGGGGACAAGTCTCTCTGCCTCTGGTCTTTCACTCTGTCTTCATTTCAACCCATCTTACACACTGCTGTTTGATCAGTCTTCCTAAAGTACAGGCCTAATTATGTAATTCTTTTGATTTAAAACATTCAAGAGTGCCCCCAGTTAAAGCTCCTTAGTCTGGAAATTATTTCTTTCCATAAGCTACCTTTTTAGCCTCATACTTCATACTACAATTTACATATTTAAGCTCCAGCTATGAGACTCCTCATAATCTCCTGAATTCCATTCACCGTTCTCTTTGCTTTCCTAGCTCTGTGTTTTTTGCTTAGGTCAAAGGTGGTAGATCCTCTAAGGCCTGGCTCAAATGCCTCCTTTTCCATGAAGCCTTCTGAGTCTCTCTGGCCTAGGAAATCTACCCCTACTCAACATTACTCCTTCCCTTCTCTGAACTTTATGCCTCTTTTATTATGTTTTTATATCCTACTTTCTATTATAATTATTTATATAACTATTTTGCTTATATGTCTTATTTTTTCCCACATTAGTCTATAAATTTGATGACAGCAGAGACTATATATTTTCTGTCTATAGAATCTACCACAATGCCATGTACATGACAGGCATGCAATAAATATATATTCAGTGAATAAATTCTGCCCTTCCCCTATTTGATGCTCCCTTTTAGGAGAGAACATGTCTGCTAGTGGCTTACCAAAACTGAACACATTGGGAATGAAGTCCTCCACTTCTGGATACTTGCCAAGCTTAACAATTACACATGTAGAATCTTCAGAAGATGAGGTCTTTATGCTGGCTGCCATGTACTCCTCCCCTGGAGAAATCCTGATACGTTCAACAAAGGCATTATATAATGAAAGCTCTTCCAAACGGAGTAAAACTTCACAACTGTTAATACCTAGTACATAAAAAAAAAAATACAAAACAGACCAGACACTAAACTATGTATTTTATTTCAAAGAGAAATTTACTAAAATAAAATAAACATGGCATATATCAAGATCACAAGGAAAATATCTGCTTCTAAAACAAATAAATTCTGTTGTTCCTCAGAATTGATAACATGTGATTTATATGTAGTCTGGGAACAAGAATATAAAGCATTAGCCATTTAGAGATAAGCCCATAAACTTATATTTATATAATTACAAACACAATAATCTAATTAAAGAAAAGGTTCTGTTTGTCACCTATGCTTTGGCTAGAGTATATCATTGTTAATGCTATTATAGACAAATTTAGATAATACAATGCACTATAAAATCAACACAAAATTAAATCATTAAAAAACAAATATATTTTGCTTATATAGCTACTCTATTTCTACCATTGTATACATTTAATAAATGAACATTTGCACATTTCCTAAAAAAGATTTGAAAAATTAAAGCATATAAAAAAATAAGTTACCATCTCCAAGTTTTAAACGTAGTATGCAACCATTTTCTTCATAGTAAAGAAAATCACCAAATTGAATCTGAGAAGTGAGAAAAAAAGAGTTGCTATAAAAAGTGCAAAACTGATTCAATTTGTAAATATGTCTCTTTATTGACCTTTGATAAAATGAGCCATTCGATATATAGGATGATACTGTGAACACTTAGATTTCATTAAAAAATAAATTGAGCCACCAACACAGAAGTATATGAACATCTACTAAAAAAAAGAAAGAAAACACAGCATGCCATCTGTTTCTTCCCTTTTATATTACTTACTTCTGTTTAATTATGAAGTCAGTGACCTTCATATACTAGCTTATATTTTATATTTACAAAGGACTTTTCTCACAACAACCCTGTGTGACAAGTACTATTGACATCCTTCTTTTACTGAGGAGGATTCTAAGACTTGGAGAAATTTATACAAGATGTAGGATAGCAAAGCATTGAGCTGAGACCAAGGCAACTCCTTCTGACTCCCAATTCAGGGTTCCTTCTACTATATTATGGTGAAAGTTAAGTGCTAGAGACTCAATGAAATACACTGAATTCAAATTTCATTTTACATGAAACCACAAATCTAGTAATATTGCATTATTGTATAATCCAAAGAAAACTTCTGATTATGAAGAATTTATATTAAAAAAAGAAATTAATTCTCTAAATTCCAATAAGTTGTTCTGTTATTCCAGCAGGGAGCTATAGCTCTTTAAATTTTATAATGATTTACTTTGAGTCTCCTAGGGAACATTTCATCCTCTCACCACTGACTGCCAGGGAGTATCGATTATTATCAGTCACTAAGATTGTAAAGCACTGCTTAAGGGTATATGCCCCAAAACATGATTATTTAAAGTTATAGAGTTAATATCTTATTGAAAAATAGTCAGGGTGAGCACCTGTATTTTCATACAAGTGACTGCTGTTCTCATGTACATTTTCACTATGGCAATTTTAAGATGATAATGAAATAATTTAGTTTTAGGCAAGAAAGCAGGAATGTATTTTACTTTCTGTACTGTTTTTTTTTTTAAATGTGGAACACTTGCACGTCAGCCTCACACAGGGACTATACAAATTTTCTCTGTATTGTTCCAATTTTAGTATATGTGCTGGTGAAGCAAGTACAAGAATATATTTTGAGTGTATTTCTTTTTGTACAATATTTTAAAATAAAGCTATCAAAGATGCTTTTGGGACAGGAACACCACAAAGTACTTTAAATAATATAAATTTTATTTTAATTGCACTGTTGCCATGAAATAGCATATCTACTAACATTACTTTAAAAATCAGAGCTCAGTTTTAGACATTATAGTTAAAAATTATGATTATTTTTTGATAAACTTTAAAAAGCAGCCTATTTTTGCACTCAAAACCTTTTATGTGCTTTGTTCTAGTTTAATCTTTAACATTAAGAAAATCACAACATATTTATTTTAAATGTTGTAATGAATATCCTCTGGCTCAAAACAACAAAATATTGGCTTGCCTACTAGCAGTACAAAGCATTTTTAAGTGCTGAACATATATTTGTTTCTTGGCTTATAGTGCCAGAGAATATTTTTTTAAGGAGGGAAATAAATTATTTCCTACTGACCTCTAAGTTGTCCATAATGAGTGAGTATTTGTCATAAGATGCTTCTATTTTCTTCTTGAATTTTTCCATTGAATCCAAGTAATTTATTAAAAGAGATTTTGTGTTCTCTTGTTCAGTATTCAGAAGGTCCTGTAATAAATATTTTACTGGAGTAGTCAAATTATTTTAACTAGTTAAAATTGTCAACCTTCTAAAGAAAAATCCTTTGTTTCCTTTTCACACAAGTTTTACAATGTCAGGAACACCTAATGAAGTAATAAGGAGTTTGAGAGTTCTTGAAAGGGCTTTCCTAACTCTTCTCCCTTCTACACTGCCCTCCACTCTCCCGAGAAAATCCTCCTACCACGGTCCTATGTTGATGCAGAAATCTCATTTTAAAATCCAAACAAAAAAAGGATGCACAGGACACTCAGCAACTAGAATACTGCTGTGCCCTTTTACATCAATAATTCCAAAGGATGAGGAGCTCCGAAGTGTAGCTAAGACTCGTACTCCGCTTGAGAGAGTGTGCAGAAACACCATGGGCAACGTTTACAGGAGATTAAGCAGAAAAAGAAATCCCATGTATTTTACATATTTAACACTCAGTCAGGGGTGGGATAGTAGAGAGAATGAGAGCCAGAAACATCTATTGAGTTTTTACAAATACTGAAGTATGAAAAGGGAAGCACTGCAGGGAGGGAGAGGAGGACACTTTATCTTTACTAATAAAAGCTCGCCATCATTTTACTCACAATAAAACAGTTATAACATAAGAAGTCTGCCCTACCCCACCTCCTCATCAGCAATAATTTGCTTCCCTTGTTGGGATAAGCAGCAGCCAAAGCAGAACAGTTTATCTGTTCAAAAGGTGAATTGCTGCCTTGCAAAATGGAGCATCCCCTTTATTTTCATTTTAGAAAAAAATGCATTTACCATATGTAAGAAAAAATCTATGAAATAATGGAAGAATTAAAGAAAATTAGCACAGATACCGATGAAAGCTTAATAACTGCCTACTGAGGACCTGCCCATGAATGTGCTTTGAGGAGATAGGAATAGCTAATAAATAAAAATCCTGACCTCTAGAGCCACATAAACGGACATATGCATTATCAAAGTCTTAGATTGGGGAATCATAACTGCCTAGTGAATAATGTGCCTGACAGTTTAACATTTTGCTGGACCTGCCCAGGAATGAGTGTCCCTAAGTGGAAAAAACCAATCTAGCCAAGCTTCCCAACTATGAGTCTGCCACAGATGACAATTACAGTGATGACAAGTGCCAAAGAATCCATTCATCCTTCAATAATTAACTCAATAACCAACAAATCTTCATTATGTGGCTGGTGTGCACATCATATTCAAATTATAAAAATAAAAGCTAAAAATAAAAATTTTTCCCCATGATGTTCAGTTTGAAAGCTATAAAAATGCAATATGATAAGACAAACAAACAAAAAAAAACAAACCTCAATGCCTCTGGTCCCCAATATCTCTTTTATATGATTTAATTTTTATTTTCCATTTTTGGGAGATTCTTTAGATTTGGGTCTAATTCAATCTTATTCACATTTGGATCAAAGCTGAGGCAAAAAAATATAGGGCTAGATCCAATGTCTAAACCTTTGGCAGGATATACACCTGTCTGATTCTGGCTTAAAAAAAAAGATAAAGAGAAGAAACTGAGACAAAATTATTTCCAAACCAAATTCAAACTAGATGTAAGGATCTCTATAGGATTCTAAATTGCTGCTTTATTTTAACTACGTAAGCAATAAAGTCATTTTTATTACGTAACCACTTACAAGGTATGCCAAAATACTGGAAACCTCAGTACAAAGCCATTTTCTAATCAATAAAACCATGATCTGAATTTCTATACGAGCCAGTTTATTTTCAAGCTACTTAAATAACCATCAATATTCATTAGGTTACTTAAATAATAGCCTCATAAGTAAGTAAATAAAACATTAAAAAATGACTATAAGTTTATGTTGCAATTGTAACAATTAGACAGTAATTCCACATGAAATTTAGACCCAGTAGGTCACAAAAGGAAGGCCCCTAATTGAACTGGATTTTGTTATCTACAAACCCAAATCTGATCCACATTAGAACCCAGCTTGTGTAGTTGTATAGTTGGGTCAATGTTTGAGTCCTCAATATAATTTAATTTATACTTGCCTATCTAATTTTTTCCCATGGAATAACAAAATAAACAAAGCTGAGATTAACTTAATGATTTCTGAATTTAGCTAGCAGGTAAATCATTCTTTAAAAGGTAATCTCACACTGGTACTGGGAATATTAGGAAATATTGTGAATTGTCTTGCTTCTCCTCCAATCTCTGATCATTCTTTATTTTTCTCTTGCTCCTAAAAGTGGATATCTCCTTAAGATTCTATGGTGGTCCACTTATTCCTCTCTCCCTTTTCACTGGTACTCTCTTCCATACTTAAACTTACATCCTTCCATACACATATATTCTTCCATGACTGTAATCATCATCTCTAAAGTTACTTTTCAACCTCTTTCCAGGGTTCCAGCCTTGTATTATCAAATGTCTGCTAGATTTTTTCATTTAGATATTCCACTAACAACTCAAATTTAACAAGCTGAAATTTGAATTTTTATAAACCTCTCTGCAAAACCTATCCTTTCCCCTAACTTCTTTATTTTTGTCGATGGCACCGTTACCCTCTCAGTCACCCATACATATCCTGGAATACCTTTGATCATTTTTAATGACCATTTTTTAAAGATTCCTTTGCTGGATTTTAATCCATGCCATGCTCATTAACTGTGATGCCTTCCCCCTTCTCTTCCCACTCTAACCCCAACACTGTCTTGGGCTCTCTCCTCTTTTCACTCTGTACTATCTCAAGTGGTGATCTCATCAGCACCTATGAATTAAACTATCATCACTAAATGATGATTCCTAGGTATATGTAGCTATTCTTAGTATCTCTACTAAACTCCAGTGCCATATAACCAACTGCACACTGGACATCTTAAACTGGATATCCTTTACGTGCCGAAAACTCCCATTCATCCAAAAACACACCTGATTATCATTCTCCCCAAATTCTCCCCTTGCTTCAATTTCCTTGTTGCCATCTTAGACTCCACTATCTTCCCAATCACCAAGGATCACAATCTCAGTGATAAACCTTCAACTCACTACTCTCACTTCTATAGCCAAATCTTGCCATTTCTACTTTCACAACATCTCTGCTATGTTTCCCCTGTGTTCCACTCACATTCACCAACATAGTTTGGGGCCTCAACCTTTCTTACTCTAACTACAAGAACTTTTTAATTGGTCTCTCTGTGTCTCTCTCCGTTCCAACCCATCTTCCACTCAGTTGAAGTGATTTTTCCTCAATGCTAGATTTGTATATATCAAACCTTTCTTGCTTTCATTCAATATATGTTAGTGATTCCGTTACCTTGAGGAACAAATATAAAGTAATTTTGTTGCCATTCAATGCTTTCCATAAGCTATCCCTTTCCTACTTTTCTCACCCTTCTTATAGCCTTCACACTCCAGCTTAATTTGCCTCTTTGCTGTCCCTTATACTCTGGGACCCCTTCCTATGTCTTCTAATGTGTAATGTTTGCTCCCACTCCAATTCCCACACCTGGAAAGTTCTCTCTCATCTATTTCTGAGTTTTTCTGGCTTTCTTCAAGATTTAGCTCAATTTACAGATTCTGTAGCAGGCCCCCTCCTCTGAGATCACTACCTCTCATCTGTTTAGCTCATATCTTGTATGCCCCTATTTATTTGTCTCTGGAGACCTGGCTTCTAGTCCTTGCACTACTATTAACTATGTGATTTTGAGGAAATTTCAAAACTTTTGTGAGCTTCATATTCCTCTGTTTTATATTAGCTGATCTCTATGGTTCCTTCAAGTCTGAAAAGGTTATAACATTATTAAGTATTTATTGAGTACTTATATATAAGACCATGCCTATGCTATGGGGGAATACAAAAGATGCATAACAAATAGTCCCCATGAACTTACAATTTAGTTAGGGAGCTAAGACTTAAAAACAAGAGAAAACAAAACATAAATGCTAAATGTGTGGCATTAACATAGGTCAATGCATTTATACCTTAACTCCTGAATACAAGCGAATTCTTAAAATACTTCTATAATGTATGTAAATTATCATATTTAGTTAATATTCCATCTTTCCTCAAAAAGTTTTTCCTAATAAACCCAAATGAAAGATTATGGTGCCTATGGGACAAATTATTAGATTGATTTTTTTTTTCTGACTGAAAAAAATGGCAAACAGAAAGACATTTTAAAAAGAGAAAATACAGAAGGAAAGCTTAGGAGCCAATAGTCTCAATGTAGAGCCTAACGAATTAGGTAAGAAAAAGTTTTGAAGATGGGACTAGTGACAGATTGTACTATATGACTATTTTTTGCCAAATGGCCTAGCCTAATAAATCAGAAAATTTCACATTCAATTCATATTGGGTGTAAAATAATGTAAATTTCTTTTTTTAGCCACAGCAACTCTTGAATGCTACCTACTAAGGTGTGGAAGGGCTGTAAGTTGTATTGGTCAGTCTGTAGAGTATCACTTTAAAGTAATTATGGATCTGAAGATAAGGAAAATTCATTATTCATATAGGTATGCTTTGCTTTATATAAAAAAGCATGGATGGGTGATATAACTTGAAACTGTGCAGAATACTTTTTAAATGTATCAAAGCACACATTTGGAATTTCATTCCAATTTCATCAACAATTCAATTTAATAAACATTAAGTTTCCATTAAATGCAAAGTTTTATGCTAGGTGTTATTAATACTTGAGAAGAAACTGGAATTTAGTATAATGTAATATTTGATCTGTCTGAGGTTTTATATGCAGATCTAGTAAAGGGACTTCAGAGTAAGGGATGATTGCCTATGAAACAATCCCAAGATATATGGACTCTGAGAAGAACAGTAGAATAAGATTGCAGTTCAATTCATTTTTCCTGTTCTTTTCTCCCCTGTTCTTTTTTTATTCTATCAAATTTTCCTTTTCCTTTTTTTCTTCTTTCTATCCCATTTATGTTTGGTAACAAGTTGTGATGCCATTAGTTCTACAGGCATTAGTTCTACAGAGATAGCACCAAAGACTCTGGAGACCCTAGAACTTGCCACATTAGGGCAACAGAAATAAACCCCAGATAAAAACAAAGCTATAGGCAGTAGTCAACTTCTAGTCTTTAAATCTTTTATTTTGTATATATTAAATTATCTGGAAATTAATTTCTTGGTATTTCTCCATCCTAGTCCTGTCTATACAATAGCATGCTACTCAACAAATATTTTTCAACAACTATTTATACTTAAAGTTTACTAACTAATAAAAATATCAATTCAAATATAAGTTTTACACAGTTCTTTGCTCATAACTCTTTTGTAAGGCAGGTAGTACAAAAGTTACTACCCATTACATTGATGACTAGAGACCAGGACTTGGACTCCAAGACATGGGCTCTTCCCATTGAACCTTGCTGCCTCTCCAAAAAAATACAAAAGTGACAGCTAGTTTCTGTCTTCTACATAAATAATGTCTCCTATATAAATTAGTGTATAAGGAACAAAACTAGAGATAGTAAAAGAAGTAGTAGTAAAAGTAAAAAAAAAATACTTTATAGCTTCTCCAATAAATCCTCACTTTTCAGCGGAATTTTGGGGCAATAGCTGGATTATCATTTACTGAAGATTCTTGGTTTAGTACCATTGAGATCTATGATTGGGAGATAGTGCTAGGGCTGGATTTGGAAAACCTATCAATTCTTTATTTCTTAACTAGGATTTGCCTAACAGATAGATTAAAATAAATTGTTCATACCACATAGGAGAATCTCCGGCTTGTGATGTTTCTTGCTGATATAGATTTCTTGCATTTATTTTGCAAACACTTAAAGTTGTGATATTTTCTCACTTTTATCCAAGGACAACAATCAATGAAATGATGGAGATCATGCTGCTGTTGCTGCTGCTGTGTGTATTTTCCATAGCGAGCAATACCAAACCTCAGAGTTTGGAGGAAAAATTTGGCTTTCTGATGCATACTGTCAACGTTCTTTTTTTGGTTTGACTTTTGAATTCCCAAGACATGAATGTTCTTACAGTGTAATTCTAGTGAATTTGCAAAACATAAGGTCAGCAGTTCTTAATCTAATTCCTAAAGTATCAGAATCCTATAAGTAAAGAATAAAATACTGTATCTTGAACAACTTTTATAAATAGGTTCAGAGAGGTCTAAAAATAAAAATATGTCTGTTTTAGAAGGTCAACAACTCCCTTAGGATAAACTCTTCTTTCTTGATAGATATGTCTCTTGCAAAGTCAATTCTCTCAGGCTAAGACCACATGGAAATTATACTGGAACAGTGATACCCTACAAAAAAAATTGAGAAGTTACAAATGACCATATCTCTAAAACCTTATAACATTTAGGTCTCCCACCAAATAAACTAGTTTTGAATTCACACAATTTTACATATATTTGATGTACTAGAGAACAGGTCAATGAGGAATTAAGTTGTTTTTTTTTTTTTTAAATATAACCCTACCTACAAGGTGTTCACATTTTATGGGGTAGGGGAGAGCTACAACTTATCCACAAATAAATAAATAAAAGGTAATTTGAGGACATTAAGAACCAAGTTGGTGGGGAGGGAGAGGAGATGAAACAGGTATCAGAAAGAGTATGTCAAAGGAAAAACTATTATGTGAAATAGGTTGAAGCCAGAATGTAGAGCTCATAAAAGCCCAACAGAGAAGTTTGTATTTATCCTGGCCACAATGCAGAGCCACTGAAGGTTGTTGGACCAGGGAGTAACACGGTCACACCAGTCTTAGTAGGATCATGTTGGTCAATCTGAGAAGATACTTATTAAGCACTTGTTATGAGTAAAGTATCATGAATACAAGGATAAAATAGAAAAATTCTTCTCTACATATTCCAAATATCTACCACAATGCCTTTTAGTGAATCAGAGCCCAGAATTGGGAATAATAGGATTTCAGTTTGAATCCAAGTTTGGCTATAGATCTGTGTGACCTTGGACAAGTTACAAGTCCACTGAACATTTTTCCTCATCTCTAAAATGATAAGACTGGGTTATAGTTATCACTAAGATCCCTTTCAAGTTTAGATCCTATGATGACTTAATAACATTTGCTGCATTGAAATAAGTGACAATTAAGAGAGATGTTGACATTAAAGCTCAGGATACAATAAATAATACTCCTTAATGCAAGAGGGGAATTAATTTAGAATACAAAAGTATTCTCCACTCCCTCTTTTTCCTCCGCCCCCAAAGTCTGAAAGGCTATAGAAACAAAAAAAAAAATCTATGATGGGTTACTAAAAAGAAGTTAGAGATGGCCAAGTTCATCTCTAATTTTCTAAGGATGATATCAGGAAGGGCAAATATCACACTTCACAAGACATCCCTTAGGAAAACTGTCAAATAAAATACTGAACATAGTGTCTTCAGTACAGTAGCTTCACAGTAAACGGTTTCTCAACTTAAAAAAAGATCTGTTTTACTTATGGCATTTACTCTCCTCTTCCAGACTACCTTTTTACACCTTAGAAGTTTCTTAGATCAAAAGTATTCATCACCAAGGGACAATCAACTCTACATGTTGATAAATTTCTGGCAATCTGACTAGTCAGATCTCCATAATAATGTAGGCACAGCTTTCCAGAAAGGAGCATTACCAACAATCCATAAAGAAGAATCGAGCCCACTTTAATAGATGGACCCTCCAGCTGAATTCTGTCAAACTGAATCTAGGATGGAACTATGCCAATATTTCTTCTGCAGTAGACAGCTTGGGTAATGATTCAGACTTAGGGGCAAAAATCTGTTTTTCTAAAAATATGGAGGTGCATATAAAGCTGAAGCTCTCTATTTGGCCCTCAACTGACTAATTCTGTACCCACTTCATCTTTGGAGGCAGACACCATCATCAGCAGGTAAGCTCCACGAGGGAGGGGGCTAGTTTTGCCTTTCCTGGTCAGCTAGACAGTACAGCAGACTGAGTGGTATATCTGGAGTTTGGAAGGCTTGAGTTCAAATCCCACCTCCGACATAACCCTGGCAAGCTCCTTAACTTCTGCCTGCCTCAGTCTCCTCATCTATAAAATGAGATTAATACCAGCACCTACCTCCCGAGGCTGATATGAGGTCCAAATGTTCTGCGAACTTTAAAGCACTATATAAATTCTAGGGAGGAATATCTGACTTACTCTCTAGCCTCTGGCACCAAGTAGGTGCTTAATAAATCCCTTAGTGACCTTTTTTTCAAGCAGGAAGGCTTCTGGAGGGTTTAGAAGAAGGAAGGCGACCTCCTATCAGGACCGTCGGACGCCAGGTGGGAATTCAAGGCCAAAGCAAGGAGAGGGTCAAGTTCAGGCCGCGGGTCCGGGTCCTTCCTCCCACGTGGAGGCCAAAAAGCGGGGAACCAAGCCTACTCTGGAACCAGGAAGGGGGTCCCGGGGCAAGACAATCCAGAGAAAATGGGGAATCCTGGGAGAAAAGGCTACTCACTGTCTGACTTGGCTGACCCAGCTCTGGAGGGATCCTCAAACAGACCTCAGTGACATTCAGTGGTTCCTGAGAACCGGCTCTGAGAAGCCGCTGTGCCAATCTTCCCGACGCAGGCCGCTCAATCCAGCGCCGAGTGGCGCTCCCGCGGCTCTCTTGGGAGATTCCGACGCCGCATTCGCCATTTTTAGCTTGGGCTTGCTTTCTGTGTGTTCCTTAGCAATCCAGTTTTGCTTTATTAACATTTTGCCTATTCTCCTTTGATTCAGAACTACTGTAGCCAAGAAACAAAAGCCATATAGGGGCGGGGGGGTGGGAATGTTTCCAGTTCCTTACCAGAAGTTCTATGTCATTCTCTACCTGCCCTTATCCAAGATGGTCATCGTTGATGGCCCCAGGGAGTGACAAATCAATCGCCGCACTCCTCGCTCGCGGTTGCCGAGGTGACGCGTTTACCCGGAAGGGCCGCAAGCCGAAGCCGGCTACAGCAGCCGAGGCCACGAGGTCCAGTGGCTGCGAGTCCCAGGCGTCGCAGGTCCTGTCAGCTGAGAGACAGGCAGGCAGGCAAGCAGGTCCTGGCAGGGGAGTCCGGGCGGCAGGTTGGGATGGAGTCTCCAGCATCGGGAACTGATCCTGGAGCTGTCGGACAGCTCGGAGTTGGGGAGCCGGGGTCAGCCTCTCGGGGACCCTTGGCCAGGTGGAAACTGCTCCGGCAGGTAAGCACCTAGGTCCCCTTACCCCGCGACCCAGGCTCGTCCTCTTCCTTCTTTTCTGCGAAGTGCCCGCCTTGGCCGGTCACTTCTGTGAGTCCCCCCCGGAAACACACTACGATGAAAAGGGATTCCGGAGAGCAGTCGGCCCCTCCTTCTCTATCCTGGAAGCTGGACCTCTTTCTAACATCTGGTTGACTTTGGCACTCTCCTGCACCTTTCTGTGGCTTGGGGTCTCTCTTGACTCCCGGCTCCTCTTCTCCTGTAGTCTTCTCTCTGTCTCCCCCAGTCTCTCCACTCTCCGTCTCTTCTCGTAACTTTTATCCCTCTTAATGACCTCATCATGAGTAACTTTCCCCGTTAATAATGCTCCCAAAGTATTATTAATGATACAGGCTACGAGGAAATTAGAATGGTGCAGTTGAATCCTGCCCCAGACACTTCTCAGCTGCTCTTGATCCTGGGTGAATGACAACCTCTGCAACCTCAGTATCTCTTTTGTAAAATGGGTATAGTAAAACCACCTACCTTCCAGGATTGTGATGGGGGCCAAACCTTTTCCCCGTAGTCTTTCTTCTGAAATTACCTCGAATTTACCTGTGCATATTATTGGTTAATTATTTACTATTGATCCATCCCATTTTAGCTTGTTTGTATATAGGTGTTTGATTCCTCTTTTTGAGAGCAAGGACCGTCTTTTGCCTTTTTTTTTTTCCTATTCTCCAGCATTTGGTTGGGATAGATTGATTGGGGGAAGTGAATAAAGAGGGAAGGATGTTGACTTAGTGGATAGAGAGCTAGACCTGGAGACTGGACAGCTCTGAGTTAAAATCTGGCTTCAGACATTTCCTAGCTGTGTGACCCAGGAAATGTCACTTCACCCCAATTGCCCAGCCATTAGAGTTCTTTTGCCATGGAACCCTAAATGGCATTATTGATTTTGAGACCAAAGGTAAGGGTTTAAAAACAAACAAACAAAAGCAGAGTGATGAATGACAGCTGGATTTCCCACCTGGGTGATTAAAAGAATAGTGAAGTCCCTAGAAGGAGACAGAGAAGTTAAAAGGAGGAGTGAGTACTGAGTAATGATAATGAGTTTTATAATTGTGGGATGCCTATAGGATATCCAGGTAGAGATGTCTAACAGACAGTTGGAGATAATGGAGTTGAATTTTAGAGACATAAGGGCCAAAGTATGATATTTTTGGAGTCATCTATGTAATTTAATCGTTGGGAGTTGCTGAGGTTTCTTTATGGTCAAGATGCTTTTGTTGATTGACAGTAAGTTATGTATGCAAATATAGTTGAAGAGTTGATAGTTGGCCACTAGCAGTATTTTTGGGTTGTGTAAATGAGATTATTAATGATAAAGCATGCTTCAGGTTTTACAACTTGGTCTTATGGCTATGCTTGTCTGCTCCTCTAGTTATTCCCAAACTTTGTTCAAGAGCTACCTATAATTCAATTTATTTAGTGCCTCTAGGTTAATCTCTAAGACTTCAGAGAGGATGCTAACCAGCAGTGGTTATTCCTCACCCAGGAATTCCCTATTCAGTGATGGGCAAACTTTTTAAAAAGGGGGCCAAAGGAAAGGAAATGTTCTGTTTCTAATGTCAGTCTGTTTCTAAGGCAACTCTTTCGAAGTTTCATTGTATTGTATCCTACTCATTGTATTTGTCAGATTAGGAATAATGTCCTGTGGCTGCATAGAACATTTCAGGGGGCTGCATCTGGCCCATCACTGCTGTGATAAGGAACTTCTGGGACAAGATAGAAAACAGCTTGAGTGATGAGATCGTAGGTTAAAGAACTTAGAATTTACCCAGGTGGCATGAGCCAGGGCCAAGGGACACTTGGGACCGCCTCTATAAATACCCTTGGACTACACTACCCAGGATCTCAATCAGAGAAGGGAATTCTGGGAGGAGGGAGGTGTATGGGAGGGTAGGTCATAGACCTGCAAATCCAGCATCCACACCTGAGTGCCATAGGAAGTTCATTTCTCCTGATACTAATAGTGCTGAGAGAGAATAACATTAAGCTGCTAAGAAGAACATCATTATCCTTCCCTGTCCTTTGGTTTGCATCATGGCCAGGTGAAACCAGGGATTGTGTGAGGGAGAAGAATCTCCAGCCTGACATCAGCCTATTACTTATAGATTTAGATTACCTTAACTTAATTAGCCATAGTATAGCATCCCCAAACCTCTATCTTGATAAGCAATAAATCCTGTTAAAATTTAATCCAGCTGAAGATTTGTGCTCCTTTCCTGACTAGTGACATCTACAGCTATAGGGGAAGGGATTTATCATACTGCAGTCAGATCATTAGCATTATCCATTTAATAAATCAATACCAGCCCATATCAACCCTTTATCATCAAACCCAACTCCAAGCCAAGGAGCTAGGGGAGTTGTTGATCATCATACAACCCCTTACTTAATACTTTGGCTTGGGCACTGTTAAAGAGGTGTAGGCTTGGCTAAGCTGAACTTCATAAATCCTGGGGATTACTAGCACATTTGGTGATCATCCAGGCAACCTCATCTCTCACTTAGCCTAGATCCATCTACCACTTGAGGATCTTGAGCCAGCTTGACAGGCTCAATGTCAGCCCAGATAGATAACACCAGGGTTTATATCATCCCCTTTTCTTTAACACTGCCCTATATCAATAAAATCACACATTTAGTCTATCACTATGTGCCAAGTACTGTGCTAGGCATCAAGGGGAATAAATAAGTATGACACAGTCCCTGTCCTTAAGGAATTTGTAAACTAAAAGATTAGGGGCAGCTAGGTGGTGCACCAGGCTTGGAATCAGGATGACCTATGTGAAAATCAGATACTTATTAGTGTGTAACCCTGGGCAAGTCACTTTGTTTGTCTTAGTTTCCTGGTCTGTAAAATGAGCAGGAGAAGGAAATGGCAAATAACTCCAGTATCTTTTCCAAGTAAAACCCCAAGGTCCCTACCGGCTTTAAAACTATATATAATCCTCTAATTTTTCTAGCTGTCTTATTCCATAGATATACCTTATTATAGAAAACCTCTGTATAAATAACTGAGAATTTATAAATTAGAGATATGATTTATGACTTTCTTTTAATATATCACCTAATAACTTTTCAGGTCATCAAAATTGTGTTCTAGTAAATGTTCTCCTATTTTCACTTTCTGGTGAGGTGGAAATAATTTTGAATGTTCTATTTGTGTCCATCTTGTGCTGTGTGCAACTTTTGGCAGAGAGGGGGGACCATCATTCTCTAAAGTTCAGAGAGGTTAAGTGATTTTACTGTCTTTACATATTCTAGAATTGGAATTCAAACTCATTCCTCTTATCACACCAACTATTCCATGGTATGGGACTTCTATTCCACTAGGTTGTCTCCCAAGGGCTCCAGTGATCTCCCTGTATTTGACTGATGGACGTTTGGTATATTGTGTTCAGTGCTGGGTGCCACATTTTAAAAAGACTTTGAGGGGGAAGATGGGTGGCTCAGTGGATTGAGAGCCAGGCCTAGAGATGGGAGGTCCTAGGTTCAAATCTGATCACAGACACTTCACTGCTGTGTGATCCTGGACAAGTCACTGAACCACCATTGTCTAGGTCTTTCCACTCTTCTGCTTTGGAATCAATATACAGTATTGGTCCAAGAAAGAAGGCAAGAGTTTAAAAAAATAAAAATAAAAAAACCTTGACAAACTTTGGAAAAGACCAAAGGAGGATGACCATGTTGGTTGGAGATTTGAAAACAATATCAATAGAGGAAACTAATTATGTTTAGCTTGGAAAAGAGAATGAATAGAAGATGGGACATTATTATTGACTTCAAATATTGGGGTGGTGATAATATAGAAAAGGAAATAGGCTTATTTGATATTGCTCTGTAGCTAAGAGTATTCACTTTTTTGGGTCGTAGCTCCATGGGAAGTCTAAATCTCTTCTCAGAATAAGGTTTTAAAATAATTGAAGGAGGTGCTAAGTAGCTGAAATAGCTAGATGGAAGAGAGAATAAAGATATAATTATTTTCACATACAAGTTCTTAGATCCCTTGAAATCTGTTCACAGAGCCTCTGGGAGTCAATGGACCAGAGGTTAAGATGCCCCAACTCTATAGGGAAAGATCTCTGTCTCTGTCTTTTTCTTCCTTCTCTCCTCTTCTCCCTGTCTTCTCTCCCCTCTCTCAGTATTCTTCCTCTCCCTTTTATTTTACCTGTCTCTTTCCTCTTCTTTCTTCTTACTTCTTTCTCCCTCTCTTTTCCTTTCACTTTATTTTCCTCTCCCTCTCCTTTATTTTCCTTTCCCTCTCCTCATTCTCTCTTCCTCTCCACCTCCATCTCATTTTTATTTCTCCTCCCTGTCTTACCCTCTTTTCTCTCCCTCTCTCTTCCTCCCACTCCATCATCTTCTCTCCCATTTCTACTATGTTGGAAACTATTACTTACAACTGTTGAACCAGAAGTACCAGAAGTGTGCTCAACAATATGAGATACATTGAGGAAAATTATTGACAAACTATTCCAAAGCAGGATGACCAGAAAGAAGAAAGGTGCAGAGACCACCCTGAGGAAGGATCAGTTAAAGAATTGGGAATGTTTAATTTAAATGAAATTTATGGGAGTCCTAATTATCTTCAGGAGATAGCTGGGCGGTGCAGTGGGTAGGAAACTGGGCCTGGAGTCAAGAAAATCTGAGCTCAAATGTGGCCTTAAACACTTATAGACTGTGTGACCCTGGGCAAGTCACTTAACTCCTGTTTGCCTCATTTCCTCATCTGAAAAATGGGGCCATGCTAGAGAAGGAAAGGACAAACCACTCTAATATCTGCCAAGAAAAGCTGATGGACAAAGTGTGATATAGAATTAGATATACTTGAACAACAACAGTTATTTTAAAGTGGTTAGAGATCTGTAAGTTGGGGAAGTAATTATTGTCCTTGGCTCTAGACCTGGAAACTGTAGAGACCAGATTAGGTCCATAGGAAGAAACACTTCCTTACAATTAGCATTGGCTAGAAGTGGAATGGACTGGCTTGGAAGGCAATTTATTTTCTCTCTCAGGAATTCTTTAAAAAGAAGCAGAGGGGCAGCTGGGTAGCTCAGTGGAGTGAGAGTCAGGCCTAGAGATGGGAGGTCCTAGGTTCAAACCCGGCCTCAGCCACTTCCCAGCTGTGTGACCCTGGGCAAGTCACTTGACCCCCATTGCCCACCCTTACCAATCTTCCACCTATGAGACAATACACCGAAGTACAAGGGTTTAAAAAAAAAAAGAAAGAAAAAGAAGCAGAGGCTGGATGACTGTTAGAAATTTGGGATTTCATGTTTATTTTCAGGTACCAGTTGGCTTGGATTGTCTGTAAACCTATTTATTAGTCCTTTGTTGTTCTTGGATTTCTGCCGTTCTGTTGACTACCTGAACTTTTTTCTTATCTCACAGTCCTGTACCATCTTTGATCTTCAACCTTTTATTTTTTATTGCCATCACCTTGCTTCCCGTACTTGACTACAGTAGACACTTGAGAAACCTTGAAGAAGCTGGAGGCACAGTGGTTGTTTTTACCTAATTTCTTTCTTAAATTATATACTATTTACATGTATAAAACATTTGGAGAACAAAATGAACCATGTATAGTAGTCAGATAACAGTTCCCACATACTAAATGTCCAGGATTCCTAACTAGTTGGAGGAAAAATTTTTTTCATGACTATTATCAACCCATTAAGAAACCACAAATTTATAGCATTACTTTAGTAGAAAGAAATAGGGTTGGTACAATGAAATCTGAACCTCAGGGTATTAGTGGATCTCATCAATCAATGAATATTTGCTTATTAATCACCTAGTCCAGTGATGGGCAAACTATTTCTGGCAGGCCAGATCCAGGCCGTAGTTTACCCATCTCTGCCTTAAGCAATTCCCTAATCACTATGCCCTCACATCCAGATGTAGTGATTAGGGAATTGCTTAAGGAAGTGATGGGCAAACTCTGGCCCGTATGGAATAGTTTGTCCATCACTGACCTAGTCTATGCCAAATACTGGGAATACAAATACAAAAATGAAATAGTTCCTGCCCTCATGGAGCTCTCATTCTATATGGATATATAAAAATATGGTATTTACAGATATGTGGGTATATACATATAGAACAGCTTCCTCTTTAGAGGAAGGCACTAATTTTTGAGGTCTAGAAAAGATCTCTTGTAGAAGATGATGCTTGAGTTGAATCTGAAAGGAAATCAGGGATTCTAGTAGGTAGAAGTAGAGGAGTACATTTCAGGTATGGGAAGAGGCATATTCCAGGCATGGGGACATCTAGTATAAAGACATGGAGGCCGAAAGATGCAGCCATATGTGTGAGGAATAGCAAGTGTACCAGTTTGGCTGCATTGTCAAATGTATGGAGAGGAATGAGCCATAAAGTTTTAGAAGTAGGATGGAGTGAAGTTGTAAAGAGTTTGAAATGCCACAACTGTAGGCCTTTCCTCCATTGGTTCAGATAATAAGCCATGTACTTCTTGGCTTTCTTCTTCCATTGACCCCCTATTGAGGGGGATCTTCTAGAGGCTTTTTTGGATTCTAGTGTGGTATTCAGGCTGAATGTTATCTTTAATTTTCTGTCATTACCAGCCTATCCCCAAAGCCTTCAATAATATTCCTCATGTCATTTCTTGTATGCCATCATTAGAAATGTTTTAGTCAACTTGTCTCTACCATGCATTTCTCGGTTCCCCATAAGTTCACCTGCAACTCTGAATCTTCAGAGATTATCTTGTTCTGAGGAGCAGCTCAGTGGTTCAGTGGATAAAGTGTTGGATTTAGAGACAGGAAGACTGCAGTTAAGATATAGCCTCAGATACTTATTACTTACTTGGCTCTGGGCCTGCCTCTATTTTCTCATTTGTAAAATGAAAATTAAAAAAAAAAGTAAAATAACAAGGTTGTTGTAAGGATCAAATGAGATAATATTTGTAAGTGCTTTGCAAGCCTTAAAGAGCTATATAAATGCTATGTAAATAAAGATTTACATCTATACATTTTATTAGTAGAACTTTTGTTTAGAGGAGCAGTTGGGAATTATAGAAAGCACCGTAGAATTTTGCAAATGCAATACAGCCCACTCTATCTAGTTAATTCTGGGTCTAACTATTGTCCTTGAGAAGTATCTGTTCTAGATATGTAATGATATACTTGATCACTGGGTTTAACATCTGATCCCAAATGCTGTAGTCTAAGACTGCAGGGATTTTTTGTCCTTTGAATTTTTTGTGTATGGATTGTTAGGACTATCCATTTTGAGTAATCTAAACGAAGAGGTCCTGTAATTAGCTGTGGCTTGTTGCTGTTAGGTTCATGTCTTCTACAGACAGAAATATGAGCACAATCACATGATCTAAAAAAAATCCTTCTGCATTTATTTTTCCAGTTGCATCTTCCACGACCATGGCAAACACTTTTGGATAGCTGAAGTGCCCTTGACACGCTTTACTGGAAGTTACTAATCATTGGGTTGTTTAATAGAGTTATCTCTGTGCGTGTATTTATCAAGGAATCATGATAATTTCTGTGTAGAGAAGAGCCTTGAAGGCTATATTTTTCTCTGACAAGTTAAATACCTTTTTTCATCAACAAACATCTTATATTTGCTGCACCTTTCAGACAATTGTGTGACTGTCAAAATGTCATCTATTATAGAATATCTTTTGTGAAAGATTTCTCATATTTTCATTAAGGAATCCTTTATATAAATAATATGTATATATGTGTTTGTATATCATTCTAATAAAGATTTTACAAAAGTTGATCAAGTAGGCAAATGGGTTGGTAGTTTAGATATCCTCTGATAATTTTTTTGAGTAATAATGTCATCTGTAATATTTTCCTATTCTTTTGGTATTTTTCAAGATTGACCTGTCTCAAATGGGTATTTTTTGTGGGGTATGGATTTAGCCTGCTGTTAACTTCAATTTAAATATCATATCTTTTTTGTCAATTAGGCTACAGAAGCTATAGGCCTAAAAGTTATGGCCTAAATATGTTAGGACCTAGCTATGTTGTTCTCCTTGTCATTGACGAAAATTATAGATTAAATATTTACTGATTAGGGTGGTTTCCTGACTGAATCTTTTAAACATTGTTTAAACCTTTGTAGATAAGGGTGATACCATTAATATATTTGGCTCTTCACCCCCATTTCCCTTTCTTTGAAATCAACGATATCAGAACAAGTCAGATTGAAGTTATAATTGTTGGCAGGTTTCTTCTCAGCTTTTTCCTTTTCTTCTAATTTAATTTTGATTTTTGGCTTTTACTTTAACCAAATGATAGTTTGATTTCAAATAGATGATTTTTTATTATTTGACTTCTTTACCAGTAAACTGTTAAGATACAGTCAATTTCATTTTTTTATGATGTGCTCATACCTTCTCTTTTTTGGAAGAAAGTATTTTTTAGGCAGCTGTATGGAACAATGGATAAAAGAAATGAGTTCAAATCTAGCTTTAGATTCTTAATATCTGTGTGACTGGGCAAGTCACTTAACTAAGCCTGTCTTAGTTTCCTGAAGTATAAAATGAGGATCATAAAAGCACCTACCTCCTAGGGTTGTTTTTGGGAAAAACTGAGATAACATATAGCACTTAGTACATAGTAGATACTTAACAAATGGTCATTTCCTCATTTTTATTTTATAAATGTGAGGCTTTGGTGTCTTTTGCTTCTCAGATCTGAACCTTATTTTCCTAATTATTTTTTTGCTCATCTGTTCTACTCCAAGTTTTCAGTTTCAGTCCAGTAGTTCTGGTTTTCTGGGTCTATTTTTTTTTTCCTTTTTGGTAACAAACTTTTGTCCTTTCATTTTTCTGGAATAGTCTAAGCCTTTAATCTTCCATGCTATAAAGTTCTAACCTTTTAGCCAATTGGATGAAACTCACTTGTTTATCCATAAAACAGTAATTTTTTTTTAAGTCCTTACCTTCCCTCTTGGAGCCAATACTTTGGCTCTAAGGCAGAAGAGTGGTAAGGGCTAAGCAATGAGGGTTAAGTGACTTGCCCAGGGTCACATAGCTAGGATGTGTCTAAGGTCAGATTTGAACCCAGAATCTCCCATCTCTGGGCCTGACTCTCAAACCACTTAGCCACCCAGCTGCCCTCTGTAGATATTTTTTTCCCACTTTTTTTCCTGTAGCACTTTCATTTTATTTCCAAAAACATTTTAATGTTAAAAAAACAAACAACCCCAACAACACTTGCTTTATATCTTCCCGGAATTTTGCTTGAATTTGTGCTTAGCTGTATTTTTCTTTGAGGCTTTGCTTGAAGATACTTTGGAATCTTTCCTTTTTCTTGGCTTATGTGTTGCATATTTCTGTCCCTATAAGCTTTTTATGGTCGGAGGGTGTGATCTGGAAGAGGAACTTGCAAAGGAGACAGAGAAAGAGAAATCATATAAGTAGGGGGAAAACCGGGAGGGAATGATATCCTGAAAACCTAGAAAGAAGAGGGCATCAAGGAGAAGAAAGTGATCAAAAGTGTCAAAGGCTGAAGAGAGGTCAAAGAGAATGAACATTAATAAAATCCTATTGGATTTGGCAACAAAGAACTCATTAATAACTTTGGAGACAATTTGGTGGAATGTTAAGTTTGGGGAAGTCAGACTGTAAGGGGTTAAGAAGAGAGTGAAAGGAGATAAAGTGGAGGTATTCATTATAGACAGTCTTTTCCAGATGTTTATCTACAAAGGGTAGAAGGAGATAGCAGAGATGAACAATCAAGTGAGAGTTTACCAGGGCATGTTTATTGGCAGTAGGGAAGGCATCAAAAGACAGGGAGAGGTTGAAAATAAGTGAAAGAGTGGGGAGAAATCTGTTGGAGGAGAAGGGTTGGAATGGAATTGCTTAAACACGTAGAGGGTTTAGCCTTGGTGAGGCTTACCCTTCATGTATGAAGGGGTAAAGGAGGAGAAAGTGGCATATGCTTAATATTAATATCCTAAACGAAACCAGAAAACAAATGGAAATTGCAACTACTTAAAAATAGAAGTCTGACTCACAAGTCTTCTTTGGGAAGGCAAACAAAGGAATTGATGGATTTGGTTTCATCATCTCCCTCAAAGCTACAGGAAGTAAACATTTCATAGGACTTTTGGTCATCTCATTTTGTATTACTCATAATGAGCATAAACCAAAGACTATCATGATGAAAACTGAATTTGCAGTGATATCATTTGCTGCAGAGCCTGAAGTAGAGAAAGTATGAAAAACTTGGGCAGGGCTTTTGAAGCCAACACAACATATATTTTGATATTCTTTGACTTCAGTGAGAAGACAGTGTTACATCCATTGCAGTGGGCCAAGGCTTGAAAAGAAGATTCAGAAAAGGATCATATTGACCAAAGATGAAAAGCAACAACAGTCCTTTACTGATAAGTTTAACTCACAAAGGGAGAAGTTATGTGAACTGACTTGAGGTGTCTCAAGGTAGAAGTATAGAGGAGAAGATGGGACAAAAAGGAAAGTTATGAAGACAACATCCACATGTAAACTAGGGCAGCAGCTTGATACTTCCTAAAAGGGATGGACAAGGAAAGGATACAACCATGGTTGTTGTCAAAATCATAATGGTCTTCAGACCACAACACACAGACAGACAGACACACAAACACACAGACAGACAGACACACATATACACACCCTGCCTCTCTCTCCTCTAACCATTTAGAAAACATATCAGACTATATTTTGACTGGGAAATCTAAGAAAAAAATTATGAATCATTTCTCCAGCACAGGTCAGGAAGGTAGAGAGTATTGGACATAGGATTTGGTCAGAAGAGTGGTAAGGTGTAGGTAATTGGGATTAAGTGACTTACCCAGGGTCATACAGCTAGGAGATGTCTGAGGTCACATTTGAACCCAGGACCTTTGTCTCTAGGCCTGGCTCTCAATCTACCTAGCTACTTTCATAAAGCCTTTTTAATTGTTATTAATTGAAATTAAAATAACAAATAAAAATAATGTCAGAAGGTAGTTTTCATTAAGCTGAATTTAAAAGGTTTATCTTGGGGTGGTGTGAGAGAGGAAAAAAACATGGATAGCAAAATGTCAGAATATTAAATATATATTAAATATTAATGTTAAATTATTAAAATCGTGTCAACATGTAATCTTGAAAAAATAAACATAAATCAATATCATTTGGCTAGATGGCTCAATGGATAGAGAGCCAGGCCTTGAGATGGGTCCTGGGTTCAAATGTGGCCTCACATACATCTTAGCTATGTGATCTTGGGTGAGTCACCTAGTCCAATTACCTAGCCCTTACTGCTCTTTTTATTTTGATATTGAATATTGATTTTAAGACAGAAGGTCAGGTTTTTTTTTAATTAATCCTTATGGGAGTTGGGATGGTAGTTCATATATTGTTATTATGGAATATTATGGAAACCATTCTTAAGTCCATGTGTGTCTGTGCCTATTAGTGGTCCCTCAAGTTGTTTAGTTAGTGGCTTCCAATCATAGTTTGTTTTTTCATTCCCTGCCCTTGGTGTTTTACTGTTAGCTTTGTTGAGTCTTCTAATCTTTATGGGTCCCCAGAATTCATTCACTTAGAATGGCAGTGTATGGGAATATTCAGTGGCAGAACATCCCCAAAACAGAGACCACTATCTCACAACCTTTCCAAGATCTTTACTGTCATTAGATAGATTTGTTAGATTTTTTTCATAAGGCTGAAAAATAAATAACATGGCTCATCAGTATAGCTTAATCAATAGTTGATGATTTTAAGGAATAAATGTAAAAAGCAACTCTTGTATGAATTTAAAAAACTTGCATTTAAGGATATGAAAATTTCAATTCTACTAAGATTTTTTTAGATGTCTAGGCAGAGGTAGAATTAATATAGTAACTTGTCAAAGATATTTCCTTCAGAAACCAGATGTCTTGAAAACTCTTGTCCTTTTCTCTCTCAGAAAGCTCAGAATACAAGTAAGAGAGCTTTGTTACATATTTATGCTTTTATACTTCAGTGGGTCTGGGATGTTATTGATGTGGCTATTCCCTTCATAACCCATCAGTGACTTCTCATCCTCTTGTACTTCTTGTCTGTGGCCTTCAGCAAATCCTCCTCAGGGGGTTGACCCAGGTACAGGATGCTTTCCTCCAAATGTGGATGCTATTAGAAGATTTAGGAATGCCTATCAGTTATCATTTATTCTCACAGTATGATTGGGCCACCTCCTTTTCTGATTGTTTATTTCTCCTATGATATCTTCTGGACTGCTTCTTTTGTTCAGTCTCTCTTGATAATACATTGCAATCCACCATGAACTGCTTTTATTTTTGCAACTTAAATTCTTTGAAGACTACAGGATTCCATGACTTGAATCCATACAGTATACTATGTAACATGGCCTTTTGTTTCATTGTATAAATGTTACTGACTGACATATAGGGAGACCATTTCATATTTCTTAGTAGATGATGCATGTTTTTCACCTCCACATAAAGAACTGCTCTCCTCTTGTATCCTTTCAGTCCCCATTGTGTCCCTATTTTAGCTGCTTCCATACATGTTTGGAATGAATGAGAATTTTTGTTTTCTGGGCCAAGGACTCTTTGTTTTCTGCTAGAAAAGAAGAGAACCAAGATATATTAGGAATGGGTTAGGGAGAGATTTCCCCATAGCACTTCATAATTAAGTACTTAAAATTTGCCTCTGTGTTGCAAATTTGTTTGGAGATCTTAATTTTTCACCCAGAAAGCTCGAAGACAACAGGGAAAGATATGAAGGAAATGTGACATGGTCCCAGATATTAAAAAAAAAATTATAGTTGCTTCTCACATACTTTCATGTTCTTTCTTTCTCAAAGTAATGCTCTGTTTTATATTTTGTTCTTACTGTATCACCTTATTTCTGTATGTTTTATACATTGGAAGCTCCCCATGACATGATTTTCTCTATAAGATAGATTTGTTTTGGACTTACTTTAAGATAATTGAATTACTGAAATTAATTAGCTTAATTTCAATATGTCATAAATAAACACTTTGAAATCCACAGTTTGTCTCTGTTTTTATTTTGCATGTGACTTTATATCTATGTATGTCTTTTAATTTGGGTATTAATGTTGACTAAATTTCTAAGAGGTCATTTTGTACAGGGGAAAAATATTTTATTTGCTTTGGTTAACAAGTACCATATTGCCTTATTCATGAAAATGTTTTTCAGTTCAATTAAACAAACATTTATTAAATGCCTACTGGGTTCAAGGCCCTGTCCTAGGCTCTGGAGATACAAAGAGAAAATGAATGAAACAATTATTACCTTGTTGCCCTTTTCTATTAACATGTTTGGTTTTCTGTGAGAGGTTTGTCCTATTTGATTTCTGTTTTGGAATGAATGCTTTTAAATGGTTTTAAAAATATTGTTTTTCCTCAGGTGAGGATTGTTTTTGAGTTATGCATTGTAATGAAATAAAATAAGGCAATGTTGATATGAGGGAGGAATAAATGGGGATAGCTTAGTTAAAGGACGAATATAGGAAGGTAAGGGATGATTGGGGAAGGTAAGGGGCAGCTCAAACAGTCTAGTCACTGAGGCTAGAGACAGAGGATAGGTACTGGGAGGAAATAGGCTGGGTCCTTCAGGCAGGGGCTATCTCTGTGCTTCAAGAAGGTTTGAACCAGTCAGAAGTAGTATGGGTTTGGCTCAAAGGCTTTTGTTGTTAAGTTCTAAGGTCCCTTGGGGAAGGAGACAAGAGGCTCCTCCCTGCCAGTCAAACTAAAATCTACAGGAAGTCACTGCTGGCTACTTTCTGCCCAAAATGGATGCCCAGGTTTGCCCTCAACAAATAAAAGTAAAGTTATTCCTTCCCTCTTCAGCCTTTGCCCTAATATCAAGTATAATGATTCATCAGAGGCTTTTGTGTAGATATCAGCATGCATTATCATGCAAAAACTACTTATCTGATGAATATTGTTGCAAGAGAATACTCACATAAAACCAAAGCCCCAAAATAAAAACACAAACTAAAGTGAAAAATTATATGCTCTGATTTGCATTCTGACTCCAACAATTCTTTCTCTAGATGTAGGCAGCATTCTTTATCATAAATTCAGATGAGGATTATAGAGCAAAACTTCAGAGTGGCCTGTTTGTAAAGAGAAGTTCTGGAGTCTTTTTCTCTGTAAGATCCCTAAGTAATTTGTTTCTTTATATTGCTCTGAAATGAGCCTGGGCATTTTTCTGTGTGATAGGGAATGATCTCTGTTATATTGAATCTCTGGGAGCTTGAAGTTCACCTTTGATTGGCAACTAAGTCAGTTGGATGGAATGTTCCCAGGGAAGCATGAGAGAGGTAGGAGGGGCAGTTGAGAATCCCGAGGAGAGATTCTGGGTCTTTGACCTGTGCTGAGGCTGGAGATTGGTGGATCCTGGTCTTGGAGTGAGAGGGTGCAAACATCTCTCTGCAAACTCTTCCTGTACTTGAGATACCATTTTCAACCTGTACCTGACCACCACCTTGGTGTCTACTGCTCCTAGATATTAGGAGTTTCATCATCTAGATATCTAGGTTTCCCAGGGCCCGGGAGGGATCCAGGAAGTGGGCAGGAGACAAAGAAGAGGGTGGAAAGGGTGGACATAACTCAACTGTAAGACTGAAGATCTATAGAAGAAGAAGCTAAAGATTTCCCAGCAGTTTACCTACTCTGGTTTAGTCCTGGCCAGGCTGAACCAGAGGGAAGCTACATTGATTCTTCATTTGGCAGCAGTTGAGTTTCATTAGTAACAATTAAGTAGGGTCATCTATACCACAGTCCTTTACCCTTATCCTTCCTGTTTAATATATAAAGTTTAAAGTACCTTCCTAAATCAGTTTCAAAGCTTGTTTGGGAAGGGAGCAAAACACCGTTGGAATACCAGTCATTATCCTAGCTAAAGAGCCCAAATCAACACATCAATTAACCCCAGGTGGGTCCTGAAGGGATATACCTCTTGACCTGAAGGATCCTGCCTGGGCAACTGTTATAAAGGAGAAGGGTCATCTTATTTCTCTCTGTACATCATTTCTACCACCTCAAATAGATACAAGAGACCTCACAGATAATTATAACATCTCAAATCTGCCTGTCCTTTCTTTTTGGGTTGTTTATGCTAATATGATTCATGAAAATGATGCTGCTGATCATCCTAGGTCAAGAATACAGTGTTTACTGTAAACTTCTGTAAATCTCATTTCAAACTGCAATTTTTTTGTTGCTTTATTCAGATTTTTTTCCAGCAGTAAATTCTGAGATTCTGTGAATACTCTCAACCACTTAGCTATTGTGATTGATTCTTGACTTAGGTTTCTCATCTCTATTGTACTTAGTCTTTGAACACTTGACTAGCAGATGGGTTTATTTACTCTAACACCTTGTTTGTTTTTATCTCAAAGGTTCTGAAGCAGAAACACTTGGATGATCACCTAAGACAAGTATCTGTAAGAAGATTCCAATCATTTAATCTGTTTTCAGTAACAGAAATAAAAAAGGGGGAAACAGAAGATGAAGCTGGTTCCTGGGTTCAGTATTCAAGTGTGTTTTATCCTGAATACAGTATCTCTTTAAGGTAATTATCATTCTGGTTAAGATTTCATCTTACAAATCATTTTTATCTTGTGCAGTAGAAGGACAACTTTATCAGAATCTCATTATTCATTCTGATAATGTCCATGCATAGTTAGAGCTAACAAGCAATCTGAATCAAAGCTTAGGTTTTTCTGGATGTTATGATATTCAGAAAGTCCTCCTGAATTCCTTAGGTCTTGCCATTGTTGCTAGTTCTAAAGGAAAAAAAAATATCCAAAATAGCTCAGGGACATTTGAGGATTGTGTGGGTTTTAAATCAAAAGGTTCAGCTAATCTTTTCCTTCTAGCTTTTGATTGTGATGCAAAGTGAAGTTTTCCTTGATATAAAGAAGGCTGATATTGAAAACAAGGTTTTTCCAAATTTCACCTGAAAATCTGGTAACTTCAGGATCAGGAAAATCACTGTGGAACCTAGAAAGAGTCAGAATTAAAAATCCAGACCCCTGTATAACATTATAGTGAAATAGGCTTGTCCACAGGAATTTCAAACCTTCAGACCTTTGGTCTCCAGATCCGAACCCTTGCATGACGAGGGCCTTATCTACAGGAACTCCTACCTTGCAGACATCCCCCTCTCTGTAGGAATTTCAGCCTTGCAGACATCCTGTCCCCCAACATTCTGCCCCCCTCCCCAGTGCCTGATCATCCTTAAATATTTGGCTCCTGCACAGCTCGGGGTCCACATTGACTTGTCAGGGTGAGTCCCTAGCCTTAAGCTAGACAGTAAAGTCCCTTTGCATTTTGCATTGCTGCTCTCAGACTCATTATTGGGATGGACTACCTGCACTTCAATTACCTCTTCTCTTTGACATTTCTTCATCTTCAGACTAGAGCCTTCCTGGGAGGGAGGGAGAGAGAAAGAGAGAGAGTTCAGCTGAAAACATTGATATTGTATGAAGCAGTGGAGACAGTAGGGCCTTTAAAAATGATTATAAAAACAGAGAAGGGAACAGTTAACTGCAGTAACAAGATTTCTATTTTACCTGGTTGATTTTTCTGACACAGTTGTACTGTATAATGCTGCTGGAGGTGTTTAATTTTGTGTTCTGACAAGAGCATACATTTTGAAAGAGAAGGAGGAGCAGTTTTACAGGAGCTTTGTGAAGGGGAAAGATCACATTTTATGTAGAAAATATGACTGAATGAGGATAAAATAAGGTGATGAGTTTTTAAGAAGAAAAAAATCACCTTCACAAAGGATATCTATTCATAGTATGTGTTTTGTGATATTTTTAATTCAAAAGAAAAAGCTAAGCTGTATAAGGCTGCAGCACTAAATACAATTTTAGGGTCTGGTAGTGCATGGGCAAATAGAGAAGAATATTTGGGATCTATTTTTATGGTTTTCTTGTGTTATTGAAGGCCCCAAATAGAAAATCAAAATTCAGAGACTTTTAATCCTTCTATAATGCTTAGCACTGATCAGAACTTTATGTGATCAACTTTGAGTAGCTCCTGAGAATAGGAAAGAAAATGACTGTTGGAAAATAGTGTCTCTGAGGAAAGATTAAAAAAAGGAAAGGATAAGGGGCAATCTAATAACGGTTTTTAAGAATAAGACATTATTACCACAGAGGCTGCTGACCAGTTATTTTCTATATCAATTGAGGAAAGAATGAGAGGAAAAAAGAGTGTAAACTGTCACAAGAAGAATTTTAAGCTCTCCAAAAGGCTACTCAGGAAGGACAATAATAATGATGATAACTCACATTAATATAGTGCTTCAAAGGTTATGGAATACTTTTCTCATAACAACCTTATGAAGGGTTACAAGTATTATTATCCTTATTTTATAGATGAAGTAACTGAAGCTCAGAGGGCTTAAGAGTCTTAGTCATAATTACATAGTTAATGATTTTGGGAGCCAAGACTTGAACTTAATTCTCCTTTCTTCAAGTACAACACTCCTTTTACTCAACCATACTGCCTTTTTAACAGATATGGACTTTCTAGGATATATTTTAAAAGAGTTGCAGTTGTAGGAGAGTTTGAGATAAAACCTGGGCTGGAAGGAATACCTTCTTCAGGAATGATAAGGCTCCAGTAATTAGCTTAAAAATAGAAAATTTATCAAGTTTAATGCAAGTTGACATTAAGTTTAACTAGTTGGGTGGCTGGGAGGCAGGAGCAGGTAGAATACTGCCTCCTTGAGGAGATGGGGGTTTGGATTAATATACACTCTTGACAACAGGGCTTATATGACTAGGAATGGGGTTATGATTGGATGGAGTGATTTTTTTGGGTCTCTGGGACCTGAGATGGGTCATATATATATTTTTTTATTTTTTATTTAAATCCTTACCTTCTGTCATGGAGTCAGTACTATGTATTTATTGGCTCGAGGGCAGAAGAGTGGTAAGAGCAAGGCAATGGGAGTTAAGTGACTTGCCCAGGGTCACACAGCTGGGAAGTGTCTGAGGTTAGATTTGAACCTAGGACCTCCCATCTCTAGGCCTGGCTCTCAATCCACTGAGCTACCTAGCTGCCCCCATGAGATGGTCATATTGCTATGTCCTATGCCAAAAAGGAGTGAACTGTTCAGCTCATATATCTGAGACACAGAATAGATGCTTTTCAGAAGCAAACTAGGAGGTGTGCTCATCAAAAATGAGGGGAGAGGCCAGAGGGAATGTACCTCTCAGCTCAAAGTCTCTTTCTCTTTGCACTATAGGAATGCAAAGAAAAATGAATTCTTTATGTACTTTCTGTCCTGGGACACCTTTGGAGTTTTGGGGTGTCTAGGGGAAGCCTGTACCCCCCATATCATTGCTAAACTATTTGAGACAATTTAAGTACAATGATTCTTGGAAGCAGGGGGATAGGTTAAATAACCTCATCTCTGCCTTACAACAAAATAATTCTGGGGACTGTGTCTTTAGTACTATGCCAAAGTAGACAATCAGTATTTTTTGAATGAATAAAATTCTGTTTTGGCTTTAAAATTCTGCCAAGATAACCTTTTTTTTTTTTTTTTGGTCTGTTGTGGGATTCCAGAAAACTACACTGAGAATCAGAAGAAACAGAAGGTTTCTAGATGACCCACAAATTTTGGCCTTTCTCTTTCCTTATTCTTGATTTGAATTGTCTTTACATCTCCCCCTCCCCCTATTCTTTCCTATATCTGTCTTGCTTTTGAGTCACTAAGGATCAGGTATATGTTTTATTTTTTGTTTTTTGTTTTTTTTTAATTTTTAAACCCTTAACTTCTGTGTATTAGTTCCTTGGTGGAAGAGTGGAAAGGGTAGGCAATGGGGGGTCAAGTGACTTGCCCAGGGTCACACAGCTGGGACGTGTCTAAGGCCAGATTTGAACCTAGGACCTCCTGTCTCTAGGCCTGGCTCTCAATCCACTGAGCTACCCAGCTGCCCCGGTATATGTTGTTTTAATTGAGAGGGTCTTATAGAATTCTTGAGAGACTGCATAGCTTAGCGGATAGGGAACTGACCCCAGAGTCAGAATGACTTTTGTTCATGTTCTGCCTTCATAATACTGAATGTATGATTCTAAGCAAGCCACATTATTCTCTTAGTGCTCTTGTCTAATCTCTGTTGCAGAAGAGATGATGATTTTCATTGGTCGAAGTGAATGTGATCACTAGGGAGTTCCCTAAAACAATGAAATCATGGGCCTGGATTCCCCTTCTCCCTCAGTAAAGTTCTTTAGCATGGTGCCATGAAGGAAAGGCCAGGGGTGGTACATGCCAGGTGGTTTCAGTACCACCATCTGGATCACTGTCTCCCCTTTGCCTAAGAACCCAAGGAATAATAGCAGTGCCCCTTGGACCAGCAGCCCTGCTTCCACCCTGGCCCTTGCAGCCATAATTCATTAGATCAGCCTTTATGTGGCACTTCTTCAGAGGCTGACATCCCCAACCTCCTTAGAAGCTGTATTACCCAAAGATCCTGAAAAAAAAATTCTTGCCACCAAGTCCTTGGTATGAACAGATAGTTCAGTGGCAGAAATGGATATGATTTCATCAATGTAAATAAGATATATTGCTATCTATTTTGCCATGACACTGTAAAGACCACCGATCCTTTTCATCTGACTTGCAGTTGAAATGTCCTATTAGGATAAATTCTTGGGAGCAGTGACTATTTTGTTTCTCATTTTGTCTCGATGTGCTTAGCATATTACTTGGTATACATTAAGTGCTTAAGAAATGCTTTTTTACTCATTCATTTATTGATATAATTTCTTTACCTCATAATTTTGTAATATTGAAAATTAATATGCCAAATGTAATATGCTAAATGTAATATTTAGAAATGGGTTTGGAAATATATATATATATATAAAGATTGTTATGGTCACCATTTATAAAATAATTTACCCTTACATCATGAGGATGATAGTAGCTTTTAACAGTTTAGTTTTAATGTGAATATAGTCTAAGAAAGAAATAAGGAGGGAAGGAAATAGAAAAATATTTCCCAGCCTACCACCTTAATCTTACCAGCCCCATGAGTGTGTCTTCTGCCCGAGCCACCAATGCTGAATCACAGAAAGACTCCCAGCCAAAGGCCTCCAGAGAAGGTCTCTCTGACCTGGACCACGATCCTAGGGATTTTAACCTGTGACCTCTGTTTTGAGCGTTCCATCCATGCTAGTGGGCTGACTTGGATGAGGAAGTTTATGACTCTGGGAGGAAGGGGTTCCCTTTATACAATTTCCTATAACAGATGTTGATGCATGAGCTGCAATTATTTTCATGATAGTCTTTTTTGCAAATACTTATTATAAGCATTGCAATATATGAAATGATTAAATAGCCCATAAAGTGATGTTTTTTTTAATTCTCTTTGGATGTACAATTAAATCAACTCTACCAGCTCCTTTATTTGTCTCTCCAAGGAAAAGCTATGCAAATTCTTTGTTTTCCCATTTTTTTTTTAAACCCTTGACTTCTGTGTATTGGCTCCTAGGTGGAAGAGTGGTAAGGGTGGGCAATGGGGGTCAAGTGACTTGCCCAGGGTCACACAGCTGGGAAGTGTCAGAGGCCAGATTTGAACCTAGGACCTCCCGTCTCTAGGTCTGACTCTCAATCCACTGAGCTACCCAGCTGTCCCCTCCCATTTGGTTTTGATCAAAATGCCAAGACTGATATGATTCCATTCTTCTAGTGGTATGTTAATTGGTTGGTCATAGCCAAGGATCTTATGTTTATCTTACTACTATTTAGGTTGCTGTTTATAGACAACCTAAAAATTGTGTTTTTTTTTTCTGCTATTTGTCATCTTCACTTTAGAAATGGAAGGGAGACACAGGGACTGAGGGCCATTTTGTATTTTCTGTTGTTGTTGAATTTCCATGGCTTTGATAATTGGTCAGTTTCTTGGCAATAGCTTTTCTGTGCTTAGCTAGGCTGATCCTAGAAAAGAATACAGTCTGTTATGTGTACCATACTCTACCATATTCAGAAGCCTGCTTAACATTACATACACTGCCAGAATTTGTGCCCTGCCCTTTAGATCTCTGAGTTACTGGGAGGATTTTGAGTCTTGAGAACTGGTTAAGTAAAAGTTATCCAATGAGATATTTAAGGGAGAAGTAAAACAGAAGAAAGATGGAGATTTGCAAAGGTTTTTATATTAAACTCTTGGGGGCAGTGGACTTTTTGTATTAGGAAGATGTACCATAGTCAAAGACATGTTATGGCTGCTTTAAAGTACCTCTATTGTATTGAGTACTGTAGGAGTGCTTGTATTATTCATTCATAAATGTATACATATCTTAGGTACATAAAAAGCTGAGAGAGGCCTGAACTGTCATTCTTGAGTTCTTGTGCATTTGGGGAATTTAAAAACTAGTTTTTCAAGTATCACAGTATATATTGTATCTCTTCTATGTACATGAAAATAATACAACTGCTCCAAAGCGAGTAGTAAGAATTAAAAATCTAAATTGAGCAGATTGATTTATGAGTGACCCCAAAAGCTTTTTTATTAGCAAAACTTAACTGTCTCTTTGATACTTTGCCAATATCTTCAACTAAGAAGCCCTTGTCATCAAAAGGACACATATAGAGACAGCTGCCTTTAAATGATATTTGATTGGAGATATTTAAGTATATATATGAAAGTAATTTGAGTAATTTGTTCTGTGTTCTCTAGATTACTTCTTGAACTCATATAGAGGGTACTTATTGCCAAGTCCCAAGATTATTTTTTCCCCTAAAACCTACATTTAATTTTAGTGTAGTAGGAATTTGCATGTTATGGCTGCTTTAAAGTACCTCTATTGTATTGGGTACTGTAGGAGTGCTTGTATTATTCATTCATAAATGTATACATGTCTTAGGTACATAAAAAGCTGAGAGGCCTGAACTGTCCTCCATTCTTTGTATAGGACTTCTGTTGCTATGGTGACTGCTGAATTAGAAGGCTGGCACTCTTGACTTTCTGCTTGTCCTGGGAGTGTAGAATGGGCAAGAAGTCAAGAATGACATTGTCTTTGACTATGGTGCATCTTTCTAATACAAAAAGCCCACTGCAGCAAGATTACAGTTAGCTTCTCTAGGGGAAAAAATACAACCTCAAAGGCCACATTCTTTAGCTGTGGGGTATACATAAATCATGGCATATGCCATGTGGATTCTCAGATAATACAGGCTAATCATAGGGAGGAATTGTGCATAAAGTCAATTTGATAGCATGTAGAGTGTACAACTGTAACCTATCACAGGTGTAATTCTTACATCAGAAAGTGAGAATTTGGTCCCTAAAGGCATGAAATAGTAGTACTAGAAGAAATAGTGTTAGTAAACTTTTTTCTCCCTATTGTTTCTTCTCTGTAAGAATAGATAGATTTTCCTGCACTTATAGTTTTGTGCATATGAAATTATACTTTGCAAATCTGGACAAGCACTGTTTGGCTGACTTTGCTTAAAAGGCTTAGACTTTAGAGGTGGTTGTTTTAAAAGTTTTTGTGTTATTTTCTCCACACTGAAACCTCATTGTTGACTGGAGGTGATCCTGGGCTCCTGAAGGCTACTAGATGCTTTAGTAGAGTTTATCAAGCTGGAAATGTTCTGAGCATGGTCCTATTAATGTCTTCAGAAGAGGCTACCTAAGATAAGCGTTATTACCCAGTTGATTGCAAGGTAATGAATTGTTTAAGCCATAGTAACTCTTGAAGGATAAGATGCAGAAGAATTGCAATCTCTGTTGGGAAGGGAGCATCCATATGAGATACAAGTCCTTGGAATATATTGTTCTTACATGCTCATATGAGATAGCCATTTACTATTCCAAGAGATCATGGATGTGGAGGTAGAAGTAACCTTGGAAACTCCTTAGTCCAAGACCCTCAGCTTACAGATACCCAGAGATATGAAATTATTTTCCTAACCTCTCAGGGATGTTATGCAGCAAAATAGGGATTTGAATCTAGATCTCCACATTCTAAATTTAATCCTTATCTTATTAGATCATCCTGCCTTTTACTTCCTATAAGTATTTGATACAGATCTCATTCTAAGACTGTTAAAATCTCTCTTTAAAGCATTTAAAAATGCTTTTAGAAGAGCTCTAAAGCAATCCTAGTATGTTAGAATATAACTTTAGAAAAGAGATCTTCATATTTTTTTCCAATGTCATGACTCTCCATATCTTACATTATTTCTCTTATCCTATGTTTTTGATTTTTAACTCTTGTTTTACAATCACAATATCTTTAGGTGGTATCACTCATTTCCTTTTCCTTTTTCTTAGTTTATTACTTTGACTTCATTGCTGAAGAAAGTCCTTTATCATTTAAAAGCAGCCACTGTTCTGCCATCCATACTCTTCTAGAGTTGTTTGGGAACCTGAGAAGTTAGTTGATTTGCCCAAGGCCACACAGCCAATTTGTGGGTCTTGAATTTAGGTCTTTTTCGCTACAGGGCCATATCTTACTCCCTTTAATTTTTATTTTCTAAAGGGTTGGCCCTTTAAGGGTGACTCTCTGAGGGTCACATAGTAAGTGTCTAAGGCTGGATTTGAGCTCAGATCTTCCTAACTCCAGATCCAGCACTCTATCCACTGTGCCATTTAGCTGTTCCCACTCATTTCTTTTTAACCCTGTTTTTTAAAACACAGAATATTGGGGCTCTAGGATTTTTTCTTCTTTATCAAGTCACCTTTAGATTTTCCTCAAATAATTTTCAGTCCTTGCTGTTTAGCCATTAGCCCTTATACCTTAGGCCATTTTGGAGGGATTGTATAGAATCTTAGATTTTTTTTTTTGTGATTGCAAAGAAAAATATATGGGAGAAAGGAATTAGGTTGTTAAAGATCTTTGAAACACTAATCCGGAGCTAATAGCTACCATTTAATTTTTAGCACATTAAGGTTTGCAAAATACTTTACAAATATTTTGTCTTTACAGCAACCTTGGGATGTATATATTATTATTATTCCCATTTTACTGTTGAGGAAAATGAGTCAGAAAGAGGCTAAATGACTTACCCAAAGTCAACCAGATAGTAAGTGCTGAAGTGGGGATTTGAACTCAGATCTTCTTGAAACCAGGTCCAGTGTTCTATCTACTGTGTTCCTGGGGAGAAAGTTTAATGCAATAATAATAATGATAACAGCTAATATTTACATAGAACTGTGTGCTAGGCACTGTGCCAAGAGCTTTGCAGATATCTCATTTATGATAAAAATTGAAGATTTGAAATTCTTGAATTGCTGGTAGAAATTTAACTTCATATGATATTCAATGCCAGTACTATATATGTAGAAATACTAAAGCTCAGAGAGATGTCAAAAAAAGACTTTTCTTTATGTTCATTGCATCTCAACTTTACAGATCAAGCAAGACATAGTCAGTTGAAAGCTTGAAGGCAGAAAGGGGCTTATAAAATTGACACTTGAGTGAAGAAGGTAACTCAGGGAACAATGAATAGTCCTTGACTTTATGACTAATGTATAGCTGAAAGAAGCTTCTTCACTAAGGAATAAGACTGGTGCCATGTGCTGCACTGCATTTATTGAAGAGAATGGTACTAGAATATATTATCCTTCCATCTATCCCTCCATACATCTATCCATCTATTCCTTCCCTCTATTCATTCTTCCTTTCTGTCTATCCATCCATGTACTTCTCTATTCATGTAGGTATATCCGTGTACTTTCAGGGGCAATCATCAAATATTTCTTAAGCTTCTCCCATGTGCAAAGTACTGTGCTAGACATGGGAGAAAACAAAGGATGAGACAATCTCAACTTTTAAAGAGCTTGCATTCTGTTGGGAGAGATAAGTACATATAAAATGCTAGGCAATATAAACATAAGTTCAATAACACTAATGCACTATTGGTGGAGTGGTGAATTGTTCCAACCATTCTAGAAATCAATTTGGAACTGTGCTCAAAGGTTATACAACCAGGTCTGCCCTTAGACCCAGCAATACCATTATTGGTTCTATGTCCCAAAGAGATCAAAGAAAAAGGAAAAGAATCTGTATCTACAAATATATATATCAGCTCTTTTTGTGGTGGCAAAGAATTGGAAATTCAGAGGTTGCTCATCAATTGGGGAATAACTGATTGTGGTATAAGATAATGATGGAATACTATTGTGCTAGAAGAAATGATCGTCAGCATCATTTAGAATAACTTGGGAAGATATATGAAATGCTACAAAGTGAAGTGAGCAGATCCAAGAGAACATTATACACAGTAACAGCAATATTGTAATGATGATTAATTGTGAATGGCTTACTATATTGAGCAAAACAATAATCTAAGACAATTCTGAAGGTCTTTTGATGAAAAATATTATTTACCACCAGAGAAATAACTGATGGGATTCTGAATGCAGATTGAAGAAAAACATTTAAAATTTTTTTCTTTTTTTGAGGGGAAAGTCTGTGTCTTCTTTCTAACATGACTAATATGAAAATATGTTTTGCATGACTTCACATGTATGATTGATATAAATTTGCTTGCTTTCTCAATGGTTGGGGAGGGGCGGGAAGGAAAAAGATTTTGAAACTCAAATTTTTTAAGAATGAATATTAATTTTTTTACCTGGGAGAAAAATAAAAATATATAAGGACAATAAATACAAATACAAATAAAGTACATTAATACAAGGTAGCTTGAGAGGGAGGATACTAGGAATTGGAGAAAGGGAGGGGAGGAACCAGGAAAGGCTTCATACAGAAAATGATATTTGACTTGCACCATAAAAGAAGGAAGACTGAGTCAGAGGAAAGAGAGAATGCATTCTAGGCCTGTGGGACAGCCATTACAAAGGCCCAGAGGTGGCAGATATAGTCTTGTGGGAGAAAGAGAAATCCAGTTTGGCCAGATTGCAGAATTCAGGAGAGTAATTATCCAATAAAACTGAAAAGATAGGCTGGTGCCAAGTTGTGTAAGGATTTAAAAGCTCAACCATGGTATAAAAGGAGACCATTGGAGCTGATTGAGTTGGGAGTCACATGATCAGATCTGTGCTTAAAGAAAACCACTTTGGCAGCAATGTGTAGAATGAACTAGTGTGGTAAAAGTCTTAAAGGCTGGAAGTTTGAGTAGGTAGCTTTTGCAATAATCTATATGAGAGCTGAATTTATGTGGTAGCTATATGAGTGGAGAGAAAGAGTCAGATGTGAGAGATGTTGCAAAGGCAGAAACAGGATTTGGTAACTATTTATATATGTGTGGTGGTGGAGAGTGAAGAGTCCAGAATGGTGTTGCCTTCAAGCGAAATGGGAAAGTTTGAAAGTTGGGAGGGTTTTATTTTTATTTTGTTTTAGAAAAATTTTCCATGGTTACATGCTCTTACTCTCCCCTTCCTCCCCCCACCCATAGCTGACACACATTTCCACTGGTTTCTTCATGTGTCATCGATCAAGACCTATTTCCATATTATCGATAGTTGCATTGGTGTGGTCATTTAGTCTACATCCCCAATCATGTCCGCATTAACTCATGTGTTCAAGCAGTTGTTTTTCTTCTGTGTTTCCACTCCTGCAGTTCTTCCTCTGAATGTGGGTAGGGTTCTTTCTCATAAGTCCCTTAGAATTGTTATGGATCATTGCATTGGATCGTACCACAGTGTATCTGTCTTTGTGTATAATGTTCTTCTGGCTCTGCTCCTTTCATTCTGCATTGGTTCCTGGAATTCCTCCAGTTTATTATTCTTTTGAGCACAATAGTATTCCATCACCAGCATATACCACAATTTTTTCAGCCATTCCCCAATTGAAGGGCATACCCTCGTTTTCCATTTTTTTGCCACCACAAAGAGCACAGCTATAAATATTTTTGTACAAGTCTTTTCCCCTGTTATCTCTTTGGGGTACAAACCCAGCAATGGTATGGCTGGATCAAAGGGCAGGCAGTGTTTTAGCGCTCTTTGGGCATAGTTCCAAATTGAAGATGGGAGGGTTTGAAAGGAAAGATAATGACAAATTTGGAGGTTGTTTAGTTTGAGAGGTTTCAGGGACATCCATTTTGAAATAAATATCTACTAGGCCAGTGATGGGCAAACTTTTTAGAGGGGGCCAAAGGAAAGAAAATGCTCCTCTGTCAGTCTGTTTCTAAGGCAACTCTTTCGAAGTTTCATTGTTTTGTATCCTACTCATTGTATTTGTCAGATTAGGAATAATGTCAGTAGCTGGATAGAACATTTCAGGGGGCTGCATCTGGCCCGATGGCTGTAGTTTGTCCATCACTGTACTAGGCAGTTAGCATGAGGATGACCATTTTAGGGAGAGACTGAGGCTGGATGTCTAGAGTTATCTGCTTACAGATGATAAGCACTGGCAGTTGATGGGATTACAAAGTGAGAATGTAAAGTGAGAAGAGAAGATACGGAGCAGACACTTGGGGAAAACCCGTAGTTAGATAAATGATGATTCAGTAAAGGAGACTGAGAAAGCTATTAGAAAGGGAGACATACCAGGAGAGATCACTGACACCAGAGAGGAGAGGAAATTCAATGGAGAGATAATTAATACTGTCATATCCTTCTGATGATAGATTAAGATTGAAGAAAAGAGCATCAGATCTGGTATTTAAGAGAGCAATGGTAGTTTTGCAGAGGACAGTTTCAGTTAAATGATGAAATTTAAAGCCACATTGCAAAGGGAACCATTTGGGAGTATGTAAAAGGAAAGGAAGTTGAAGTATCAGGTGCAGACAACTTTTTAAAGGAGCTGGATCAAGAAAAGGAGAGCAATAGGAAGATACCTTGGAGATGTAGAGATAGGCAAAGGGTTTTTTAATTTTTTATTGAAAATCATTTAATTAATTAATTTATAATATTTTCACATGTTCTTTCCCTCCCCTCCTCCCATCCCCTCCCGTAGCCAACAAACAATTCCACTGGGTTTTACATATGTCATTGATCAAGACCCGTTTCCATATTATTAATATTTGCATTAGGGTGATCACTTAGAGTCTGCATCCCCAATCATATCCCCATTGAACCATGTGGTCAAGCAGTTGTTTTTCTTTTGTGTTTCTACTCTCACAGTTCTTTCTCTGAATGTGGGTAGTGTTCTTTCTCATAAGTCCCTCAGAATTGTCTTGGGTCATTGCAATGCTGCTAGTACAGAAGTCTGTTACATTCGATTTTACCACAGTGTACCAATCTCTTTGTACAATGTTCTCCTGGTTCTGTTCCTTTCACTCTGCATCAATTCCTGGAGGTCTTTCCAGTTCACATGGAATTCCTCCAGTTTATTATTCCTTTGAGCACAATAGTATTCCATCACCAACATATACCACAATTTGTTTAGCCNTATCCCCATTGAACCATGTGGTCAAGCAGTTGTTTTTCTTTTGTGTTTCTACTCTCACAGTTCTTTCTCTGAATGTGGGTAGTGTTCTTTCTCATAAGTCCCTCAGAATTGTCTTGGGTCATTGCAATGCTGCTAGTACAGAAGTCTGTTACATTCGATTTTACCACAGTGTACCAATCTCTTTGTACAATGTTCTCCTGGTTCTGTTCCTTTCACTCTGCATCAATTCCTGGAGGTCTTTCCAGTTCACATGGAATGCCTCCAATTTATTATTCCTTTGAGCACAATAGTATTCCATCACCAACATATACCACAATTTGTTTAGCCTTTCCCCAGTTGAAGGACATCCCCTCATTTTCCAACTTTTTTGCCACCACAAAGAGTGCGGCTATAAATAGCCTTGGAAAGGAGGGTGTGGTATCCTGGAGAGGCTTCTGGAGACCAGCAGTCACTCAGCTTAGGTTTGTTCTTTCCTTATGGAGGAACTCCCATAGGATGGATCCAAGCCTGAGGCTATCACCTTCGAGCTAAGTAGTCTGGGGTCACTTAATCTTTCTAGACTACAAGTTTGGGGGCTTCTAGATTCCGCCTCGACAGTACTAATACTAATACTTTCTATTCGTATACCATAGTTTTTGTTTAACTTTTCTCCAATAGATGGGTATAGTCTAGTAGTAGTGTCTCTGAATGAAAGGTTATGCACAGTTTAATGAAGTTTTGGAAATAAATCCAAAATACTTTCCAAAATAGTCCGGACCAATTCACAGCTCCACCAAAGGTGCCTTAGTGGATGCCTGTTTCCCCTCATCTCCAACATTTGATATTATCTTTTTTTTGTCATCTTTGCTAATGAGATAGTTATGGATTGGAACCACAGAGTTTAATTTGCATTTTTTTAATTATTAGTGATTTGGAGCATTTTTTCCATACAATTAATAATAGCTTTGACTTCTTCCTTTGAAAACTATTTATATCCTTTAACCTAGCCTTACATGGTACCTCTTGTATGTGCCCTCTCTACTCTTTGCCTATGCTAGTTAATTAAAAAAGAATCTCTTGAATATACCACTTGTGAATTTTCATAATGCTTTTACATCTCTTCTTTCCATATATTATATGTTTGAATCTTCATTTTACTGCTAGGTAATTTCTCTATCCTTTTTGAAGGCTGAGGAATATCTTTACATTTTCTACCCTGCAAAAACCTAATACTTTTACTTGCTGGACACCTGGTACCTCTACCATACACCTGCTGGTTTTTCATATTTATATATTTCCCTTGCTTTCTTTTTTTGAAAAAATTACATTTATCTTCATTTTTTTCTGAGTTTATTTAGTCTTAGATACAGCTAAATATTATCCCTCACCCATCTTTTCATGTATGAATCATTGTTAAGGAGTTCTGGTCTATAAGGAATTGCTATATGTTTATATATATACTTATTTATATAGTAATGAAGATAACACTTGTACCTATAAAAACAGGATCTGGCAGGTAATAGGTCAGCAAATGATTAGCTATAGTATTATTTTAGATATTAAAAATAAGGGTCACATTTACTGTACTTTCTATTCATCTAGTCTATTATCAATATTCTATTGATATATCATATATTTTGGACATATGCCTTAAAAATGGTATGGTGAAAAGGGTAACATGTCTAATAAAGATGAAGAATCACTATTTCACACCGAAGAGAAACATATGATTGATCATGTGGTTTGATGGGTATATGATTGGCTTTAAATGATCACTCTATTGCAAATATGAATAATATGGAAATAGGTTTTAAACAACGAAACATGTATAACCAAGTGGAATTGCTTGTCAGCTCTGGGAGGGGGGAGAGAAAAGGAGTGGGAAAGATCATGAATCATGTAACCATGAAAAAATATTCTAAATAAATAAAAAAAATAATCACTATTTCATGTGAGCTGGTTAGTTCATTGGATTACTATATGGTATGATTAAGACTTTTATTTTTTAAATCCTTATCTTCTATCTTAGTATCAGTTGTAGGAGAGAAGATTAATAAAGGTTAAGTGAGTTTTCAGGATCACACAGCTAGGAAGTATCTGAGTGCAGACAGTCTAGGTCCTCCTGCCTAGCTCAGACATTCTCTCTACCTCTCTCTACTGTGCTACCTAGCTAAGGCATTACTTTTTGGACCATATTATCTAGTTAGCTTTGTCCAGTGATATGATCGAAACTATACTCCAGACCTGATCAACCATCTTACAAATACATATTGGTCACACGACAGAGCAGGCAGACAGACATGTATGCCTGGTGCAATAGAAATCTTCTACTTAGATGGTCTAGTGCAGTGATGGACAAACTATGGCCTGAAATGTTCTATCCAGCCTCTGGACATTATTTGTAATATGAGGAATACAATGAGTAGGATACAATACAATGAAATTTTGAAAGAGTTGCTTTAGAAACAGACTGACAGATGAGCATTTCCTTTCCTTTGGCCCCCTCTTTAAAAAGTTTGCCCATCACTGGTCCCTGGGACATAGTAAGCGCTTAATACATGTTATTGACCTCCACCTATTTCAGCCTCAGTTCCTTTATTGGTAAAATAGAATTAATAGGGGGCAGCTGGGTAGCTCAGTGGAGTGAGAGTCAGGCCTAGAGACAGGAGGTCCTAGGTTCAAATCTGGCCTCAGCCACTTCCCAGCTGTGTGGCCCTGGGCAGGTCACTTGACCCCCATTGCCCACCCTTGCCAATCTTCCACCTATGAGACAATGCACTGAGGTACGGGGGTTTAAAAAAAATTTAAAAAAAAAATTAAAAAAAAAATAGAATTAATAATCGTGCCTGCCTCCCAGAGTTGTTCTGAGGATCAAATGAGATAACATGGAAATTTCTTTGTAAATCTTAAAGTGCTTCTGGTTGGTTTGTTTGTTTTGTTTACATTTTTTTGCATCATTAACCCCTCTAGTAATAGTTGGGTGAAGCCTCTGGGATTCTTCTTAGAATAAAGTTTTTAAATGCAAAAAAGCAAAAATAGGTAGTATAACAATTAAATTTCAATTATCAAAATGTTTAGATAAAACATCCTTGTGCCATATAAGTGCTAGCTGGCTAGCTCCATTACTGGGAGAAAAATTCAAACCATATGACACACCAACATCTTTGTACGTGAAGATGCATTTTGTACTCCTGTGAGAAGTATCATGTCATACAAGATCAAAGCAAAAAACCTACCCCATTCTTATTTTTTAAATAGTTCAAAATTCAAATTTTGTCTGTCATGTTTCTAAGTTTCCACCCAGCCTGCCATATTGAGAGATTGGTTCTTGAGGGTTCTACAAAGAGTGGAACTTCTGCTAAATCTTACTCCACAGTGTGCTAGCTGTCTGTAAACTTAGTGAGAACACATATGCTGCTCATTCTTTTGTTGGGCTGCCCATTTAGGTTCATGCAGCAGTCATGCCTACCTCAGCAACTCAGGCATTGTCATTGGTGTCAATAAAGTCTGCAAAGAATGTTGCTATGTTGATGATTTTAGCAGTTATGTTCACTCTTGGTGTCAGTTCCCCTCCCCACTCTAAGTGATCACAATAATTTCTGAAAGTGAAATTGAAAGGCCAGCAGCGAGGTGTCAGGGATTGAGTACTTTTGGAATCAGGAAGACTTGGGTTTGAATTCTTCATCTACAGTTGCTTAGTTGTGTGACCTTGGATGTATCAGTTAACCTCTTTGAGCCTCAGTTTCTTCATCTGTAAAATGAGGGGATTGGACTTGATTAACTCTAAGATCTAAATCTAAAATCTTGTGGAAGATTTTTTTTTAACTGCAGATATAAGACAACCCTATAAAGACTGATGAATAATGATGCATTGTTCAGTCATTTCTGATTTTTGTGACCCCTTTTGGGTTTTCTAGGCAAAGATATTAGAGTGGTTTGCCATTTCCTTCTTTAGCTTATTTTTACAGATGAGGAATCGAGGCAAATAAGGAATTGAGGTTAAATGAGTTGCCTAGAGTCACATATATAGTGAGTGAGGCCCAATCCGAACACATGAAGATGAATCTTCTGATTCCAAGCCCGGGAATCTATCCATTGTACCACTTGACTACTCTACAGTCTGACAAAGCCTGTGGGTCCCCTTTTCAGAATAAAGTTTTTAAATACATGAAGTAAAATACATAGTATTCTAATGAAAGCCAATTATATTGAAATGCAGTTATCAAATTGTTAAAAAAGTGTTCATGGATGTACAAGTAAACTTTTCTGGGTCAGCTAAGGGCCAGCTAGCTAGCTTCATTACTGGAAGGAAAAATTCAAACCATATGACATACTAATATCTTTGTTAATGAAGATGCATTTTTTTCTACTTTGGTAAGAAGTATCATGCCATACAGAACCAACCATCCAACTGACCAAAAATCTACCAGTAATAATTTGAGTTTTTTGATTAAAAAATGTTAATATTTCACAAATATTAAATTAAATCTTTGATTACTTTCCAGGCATAACCAAGGATATTTAAATGTTGAAGATATTTTTACCAGCTTTGACAATACAGGGAATATCTGTAAGTTGCAAGCTTGTTCTCTCTCTAGCTACTTTTTACGATTTTTATAATAGTGAATGTGCAATGTGCTTTTTCTTACTAACATTAAAGTTGTATGTAGCTGCAGAGTTCATTAGAGGAGAAATTTCTTTTATCAACAGTCAACCCATTTTCCCTTCTTTACTTCCTTCTTATTTTTATTGTAATAAATAAAAAAAAATTATAGGTGAAGAAATGGATCTATTAGGGAAGTTACCTATGTATCAGCTTTCCATCTGTGTCTCTGATAAACAGTGGATGTATTGAAAAGTAAATATTTAATTTGACCATCTAACTATGAGGCATCTTTCTTTAGCAGAGCTATAATCATATAGAATTTTCTCTACTTGAAGTCATGTATTAGTGGAAAATGACAGTTATAAAGTACAAAATATGTTATTGACTAAATTTAATTAAGTTCATTTTCTTTCAAACAAATATTTTTTAAATACTTTATGAAAACCCGACCATGTGCAAGGCACTGTGTTAGGCCCTGGGCATGCAAGATGAGAACAGAAATAGTCCTTTCCTTTGAGTAGCTTACAATCTAACAGAGTAGGGATGACAGTGGGAAGGAGGAATATGACATATGCCAAAGTAATCATACTACAGGGCCAAAGGGGCCAAGTTCAAAGGCAAAATGCCATAATAAGTTATTTTAATATGGCATTTTTATGGCAATTTAAGGTTTACAAAGTGCTTTCTCAGCACAATGCCTGACACATGGCAGGTATTTTGGTAAATGCTTGTTGATTGATTGATTGTTATACTTACAACCCTGTGAGATAGTGTAGGAATCACTCTCTTTTTAGATGAGGAAACTGAGACACAGGGATTTGACCAAGATTACAAACTAGCAACTGAAAGAGTCAGGATATGAATCCAGGGCTTTTGACTCTACCCTACTATAACTGCCTCAGGAGGAATTTGAGAGCCTCTTTCAGCAGGCTAAGAAATAATTAAATAATAATTTTACACAAAGCAATGATAATCTGTGTATTTTTTAAAAAAATTTAACAATAGGCTTCATCCGATTACTTCAGATAGTATTTGGACAATACATATATGTTTGATACTATACATAATTCATGAAGGAGTGCTGTTCTTGTGGAGAAAGGCACTTGTGACTTCTCTGAAAAGTTCTTTGAAAATATTCTAAATATTTAACTTGACATGTTTTGTTTTTCTCAAGATGTATGAAAACTATTTGGTAAGATTACATAGGATGCTTACCTTATGATGCAATCTGAGAGCACAATTCTGCTTTTTTGGTAGTGTTGCAATTGTTTTCAGTTCTATATATGCCCTTTTGGGGTTGAGGGAGGAATAGTAAGGTTTTCTTTTGTTCTTTGTTCATTTATCAATTGAACTCATCTTTCTGTGGTTTAGGGGTGACCATGCAGCAGAGAACATAGAAGAGCAGTCAAAGTAACTATTACATGCTTCTGCCAATAGTTCAATATAAGATAGGACCACTAGCTGGCAGCATTATATAAAATATAAATAAGGAGTTTAGGGGATTATTTGTGGCAATGTCCACAAAAATGATAGTTTTATAGAGGGAACATTCCTTGGAACACCTTTCTGTAAAGAAATTACCTAGGCAATAAGGAGGTAAGATTTCTTTGTGTTCTACATGGCTGTGCTCAAGGTCTCTAGTAGCCTTTCTTATGACTGCACCATCTACAGGGTATTCTGCTTTCCTTAGTTCTATGGGATTAGTTAAGATAAGACGAATGTCTTCTTTCCTTATTTCACCCAACAGAAAGATTTTTTTTGCAAAAAGGAACTTTATTGAATGACTTAATAGCAAGGGGGGGAGGGGTATTTGGTCTGGGAAGAGTGAGGACATGTAAAATAGACATATTTAAAGAGGGCAGAATTCTTAAGGTACCTACCATATTGGCAAAAGTTTGTTGGCACATCTAAGAGGAACCGTCTCCATTCTTCTTCTTGGCTTAGATCTTCTTTCTTCCTCTTTTTTGGGTTCCTTTACCCTTTTTTGTATCTAAGTGCCAACTTAAGGATACTATTCTCCAGAAGCTGCTTAAGTCTGCTTATCCCTTACTTAAAGCTTAAAATCTTCTCCTCTTATTCTAATTAACTCTGAGGACCATACTGCATTTTTCTCCTCATATTCCTTAATGGCTTTCCCCCACCCCCTTTTTTTTCTTCCTGGGCTTCGTGGGCTTAGATCTTTCTTTCTTTTTTCAATTTTTAAGCCCTTACCTCTTTTGGGTTCTGGTCCCTAGCCTGAGAATGCTTCTGATTATCTGTTCCTTGGCAGGGTAGTGGTAAATGATTACATTTTTAATGATTGCTTGCCAGCTCCATTTACTTTCCTTTATTCTGAGATTAGCCAATAATTGTTCAGGATAGAAATATAATTTTTCCATACACAAATATTTTATATACAGTGATGGTAACATGTAATTTCCAGTAACAGTAAAAGAATAATAACATTATAACTTTCCAATTTCTCCCCTTCCTCACAATGCTTTTAAAGTTAAGAAGTTTATAACAGCTCGTATCTATGTATATATGTAAAGTCATTGTGATAGAGTGGAAAGAATACTGTAAGAGCTAGTCTTACCTTTGGGTTTGAAGATTTGTTAAATTATATTTTAACATAACAGACTTCCTTTGTTGTAACCCTATGGGTTCTATTTTATTCATTTAAAAAACTTGATTCTAAAAATATGCTTCACCAAACTGTTGTCAAAGGGGGAGCCCATGACACAAAAAAGAGATGAAGAACCCTTACTGTCAGACTCAGAGAACATGCATTCAAATCCTACTTATGATGTTTATTACTTTTGGAACCTTACACAAATTAACCTTCTTAGGCCTTCTTCCTTATTGTTACACTGAGCAAGTTAAGTTAGAGACCTCTGAGGTCCCTAGATTTAGAACTATGATACCCTGTAATATTTTATCACTACCATCGAAAGACTAATTATAATCATTACTCTCCTCACTCTCAAAATTTCCTTTAAAGCAATATTTTGGTAAAGAATCTAACCTAACTTGGGGATTAGCTGGATTTTTTACCTTATAAGATCAAGAGGTCTTATATTTTAATGGTAGACTTTTAGAACCTCATATGCCACAAATGAATTACAATTGGATTTTACATATGCTAACTATAGCATAATATTATTTTAAATATAATAAGAAAACATCTTTAGGGGACTCTTTTTAAGGTCAGGATTACTCATACTGATGAAACAACAGTAGTTTGAATTTGAATAAGGAGAAATTTTAGGTTTTTGTTTTTTTTTTTTCAAATTCTAAACCTAACCAAACATCAAATATAACAAGAAAAAAAGGATTGTATATAAAGGTGAAAATCTCTGTGGGCAACAGAGATAAGTCATGAAGTTAGCTGGGATCTTTGCTGAGACTAGAATCCTGACCCCTTCCATTTCTGACCCGGGCAAGGCAGCCAACCCTCACACACTCTGACTGCCCCTCTGCTCTTGGGGGCTCACCAGATTGATGCCAGATTTAGTGCACTGGTTAGTTTAGCCTACTGTTACAAAGCTCTCCCAAACCCAAGGGATTATACTCTACCATGTCTAGTCCTTATCTCCATTTTACTGATGAGGAAATTGTGGCTCAAAAGTTAAAAACTTGTCCATAGTTACAAAAGATTAAGCACTGAGGTGTTTGAGAACATACTATTTAATGTAATTTTAACAAAACACTTTGCATTTTTCTCTTACTAAGGAAAATCTATTTTGGCATTTGGCACATAGGTTTAAAACAGTATTGATAATGACTGCTTTAAAATCTCCCCAAATAACTTTATTTATAATTTAAGGTCATCTATGCCAACCTATCAGTTTAGCCATACTTGAAAAAGTTATTTTGCGTTTTTCGTTTATTCCTTTTACGCCTGGAGATTTTTGTGGTAGTCAGTGAGAAATGATTGGCTTAATAGCTTGGATAAACAGCAGAGGGCGATAAAGTTTCAGTTCTGTTTCACTGACCAAGTGTTGGCTAAGAAGCCAGAACCTTAAACTTTCACAATGTAAGATGTTAATGGCCCAAAATGACCAAATTCAACTGAACGCTGCCATTTTAACGTATAGTGATGCGTTTTTTTGTGGAGACTTATGCTAATTATGTTTGGAAAATATATGTCTGTTAGCTGAAGCTCCTGTTAATGACATCTTTTCTAGAGTTGTTAGTGTTTTTTTGCAGGGCCAGGAGGTGGCAGGACAACAGGATCATAGAGCCAGAGCTAAAAGGGACCTCTGAGGCCTTCTAGCAGCTATCTCGTTTTTTAAACAGAGGACCAGAGATAGAATTAGCCAAAGTCACATAATTCATAAGTATCAGAGGCTGGATTGACATGTAAGGCTCTGACTTCACGGTCTGTGTTCTTTCTACTCTATCATAAGGGGTTGTTTTCCTTCTTTGGGGGTGTGTGTGTGGTTAATTTTGTCTTTAATTGATTTTTTAAAAGCCTTTTGTTGTTAAATGTATATTTATGTCTTCTCTGGAAAACATGTATTACTTAGTGAGTTACTTGATTCAACCCCAATAAAGTACTTATATTTAGTGAATTACTTGGTTCAATCCCAATACAGAAACCCTTTTGGTTTTGTTAGTTTCAGAAAACCTAAAAATTCATGTAAGTTCTGCATTAGAATATCTGCTTCCAAATGGTAATTCAGATAGGATAGATAATTTAGGTCACTGCTCAAAGAATGACAAAAATCAGATCTTAAATTATCCCTTTATTTTAGGAATTAGTTTTTATATTAGTATATACCTCAGTTTCCCCAGCTGTAAAATGAGAGAATGAATTAGATGGCCTCCAAGGGCTGTTTCAAATACAGAGCTATGATTTGATGGTCGTGTGATCCTAATTCTTAATAAATTAAAAAAAAGAAATATGAAAAATATTTTGTAATGTTTAGAAGAAGATGGATGTGAAGATAGAAGGAAAAAATATAGCAGTGTCTCATTCATTAGTGTTACAGAGGCTCAGTGTACAATTTAACACTCATTTTTCAGTTCAGTTCAGAAAGCTTTTATTACATACCTACTATGTGCCTGTAACAAAATTAGGTGTAGGAGTTATAAAGGCAAAAATGGAACAGTAAGGAGCTTTTATTCTCCTAAAGGATGAAACAAAACCCATTAAAGTATAATTATTCATGGAGAGCCATTAAATATTTATTTCATTTTGATTTAATAAGAAAGTAGAAATTTGTAAATGTGAGCTTTTGTTGGGGCCTGCCCATATATGTACATTTACAAATATATGTATGTATGTATACATATGTGTATTTTTTGTTTCATTTTTGGAAAATAAATGAAATTTCCTGCTATTTTAGCATTTCCTGTTTGTTTTTAAAAAAACAAACAGGGGGCAGCTGGGTAGCTCAGTGGATTGGGAGCCAGGCCTAGAGACGGGAGGTCCTAGGTTCAAATCCGGCCTCAGACACTTCCCAGCTGTGTGACCCTGGGCAAGTCACTTGACCCCCATTGCCTACCCTTACCACTCTTCCACCTACAAGTCAATACACAGAAGTTAAGGGTTTAAAATAAAAAAAAAAAAATTAAAAAAAAAGAATCAAACAAAGACATCAAAATGTTGATCAATGCAGTGGCTAAACATGATTTAGCATACTACCTTTTAGCAGAAAGGGAGGAGAATACCCAGGTGTGGAATGAGAACTACTTTATGAGACATGGCTGATATGTTTATTTGTTTCTCTTAACTGCACTTTGTTATAAGAGAGGATTCTCTTGGAGGGTTCTAGTAGAGGGTATGGGAAGAAGGAAGAGTCATTGGAAAGTAATAGAAATATTTTAAAAAGAATATTAATAAAATATTCCCCCATCACATATATGATTGTGGCATATTAAAATATTGCAAATATAAAGTGAATTTTCCCAATTCATTAATTTTTCTAAGATATAATCCATTGATTATTCAATGTATAATCAATTTTAGAAATTTCATATAGAATCATTATTATTTTTTCCTTATTTTGCTTTTTGCACCTGGCTCTATATGTGTTTAAAAGAACAATTGTAGAAAATGAAATTTATTTAGAAAATGCTTTCATTCTTTTTTCATCTTTTCATCCTTCAGTTTAATAGAAATGGTATGAGTATTTTATCCTTTGGCTTTGGGCCAAGAGAAATTGCTTGGGAATCCATTGCTTTTTTTGTAAGTCTCTGTGGGTAGCTCAGAGATATCTGAATTGTTATATGGAGAGATTGTGGTTGCTACTGATTCATCATGCTTGGAAGGAGATGCCATCAGGCTACCTAGGGAAAAGTATGGGATGACCTCTTTTATTGGTAAGACAGGTGCTTGCTACCCCTTTGTTTGTGTAATGTATCACTTGCGATATTGTGTAAATATTGCATCAGCTCTTAATCAGCTTCCTTTTCTTGGTGGATATAGTCTTGATATGTTCCTCTGTTCAAAGAACCTACTGTGTATATTTTCACCAGAAAACATCAAATTACTTTTGATAACCTTTTCTCTGTTTATTCTGAATGCCCTTTGAAATATGATTCTCATCAAGGGCTTAGCTGAATTTGGATTTTGTCATGCTCAGTGTAATTATGTGATGTTTATAAATTTAGTTAGATATTTCATCACCATTTGGGAAAATTATTTATTCATTTGTGCTTTTTTGTTGTAAGTATGATCTTTGTGGTAATATTCCTTGTATTTCTGTTTAATGAAATATGTTACTGTTATTTCAAGATGACTTAAATTTACATTATAATGTACCTGAGCTTTTCAGTGACAGAGAATTTAAAATATCTCCAGAGATATTTTGGAATAATCTAACTGTGAATTAGAATTCAGACTTAATGTTGCAACTCAAATTTTGTGGATTTGTTGATAATCCACTCTTTTTCTGGTTCCTCTCATTGACCTTGGCAGGCTGCCCCCTTTTTATCTGTATTATAGATAACAGTGCTTTGTTTTTTATGTCCCTTGTGGGAGTAACTGGTCATTAAATTTTTTTTTTTCAAAGTGCTCAGGAATGAGGCAAAGGTGGAAGAGTGTGGAGGAAATAGTAACAGTTAATTTTTGCTCCTAGCATTCTATCTTTTTCAGGCTGGATAAGGAAGTTTTACTTAAGAAACAAATCATGTACGTTTTATCATCTGAAGTTGGAAAATTAAAAATAGCATCTTCTAGTAACTATTTCTGATTTTTTTTTGTATGCAATGTAGTTTTGTGTTATCTAAGCTTATAATATTGAATTAGGGCAGTTCTGGAAACTTGAGCTTTGGATTTCTTAACTTGTCCATCAAGATAAGGGTAATGAAAGAGAAATCTTTAAAAAAAAATCTGTATTTGTCCTCTGGGTCCAAGTAAATGTATTCTTATGTGAATACTTAGTCCTAGTGATATAATTTAATTGAGAATTATTAGTGAAAAAGGTGGATTTCTCCACCAACCTCAAGTGTAGTAATATTTGTGTTTAGCAGCCTTGAAATCACAAGATGAGATTTTAAAATTTAAAAATGCTTTATTAATTTTGTGAGCCAAATATATGAACTCTTAACACTGAAATCTATAAAACCCCTTAAATTCTTTTGGACGTTACCTTGAAACAGAGCAACTAGATGTTTTAATGGTCAACAAATCTTAGAACTCCTTGTTTTCACATGGCATTTTTCTCTGAAGAGTTCACAACATGTTATACACATTACCACTTTAGTCTCCCAACATCTCTAGGTGAAGTAATTCTAGTCTGTATCCAGTAGATGTGTGAGCACCTAAACCACGCTATTGAGCCCAAGTGATTTATAAGGGTTGTCAGGGAAAAAAGAAAAGTCTCTAAGCGTAATTCTAATCAGCTATAGCTCCAAGACTAAAGATGGTTTGTTTTTTTTTTAACTTTTTGGTATGTCATGAAACTTTCTGGCAATTTGGTAAAGTTCATGGACACCTCAGAATAATATTTTTTAAATTCACAAAAGAGCCTAGGGTCACACAACTGGTTTCTAAAACTGGATTTGAACTCGATGTCCTGAAATCCAACTATTGATTTCTTGGGAGTCTGTGGACCTCAGGTTAAGTACCTTTACCATAGAAGTCTTCCACTCTAAAGGCGGCATGGAGGCATGCAGCTCTGCTCCTAACCTTTTCTGAACCTCACATTCTTCATGTGGCCTTTATTTCTAATATCAGTTTACAAAAGGGTTTCTGAGAATTTGGTTTGGCAACGTACAGCTTTCTTATGTATTCTACCCCTGCTTTCTTTCTTCTTATCTATCTAGGTTTTGGGGGGGTTTTCATTTTAGTACCATAACAGGTAAGATAGACCCTAAGACACCAAATCAGGAATCAGTGTCACATCTCATGATGGGAGCAGTGCTTATTCACCTGATGACACTATTCTTCGGAAAGGAGCAATGACTTTTAGAAGATAGCTGTAATTCATTTAAAAATAAAGCTCAATTTGAAATAAGGCATTATGGGGGGGGCTGACTATGTAGGTGTGGGTGTTAGATATCATCACTTGTTCTTGATATTTGACAGTGCTGCTGTTGCTGACAGTATTAGTCATGTGCCAGAGAATACTGATATAAAATCTGTAATCTTTTCCACCTCCACTAAAGCTCTACTCTTATGCCTCATCATAGTGTGGAGGCGAACCCTCCTCACAGATATTAGTAGGGAACAGGCATGATATTTTCTCAAGTGATATTCCACATCTTTACCATCATACCATTGGCTGAGAGATGTAGAAAATACAAGATCCGACTGTATTAATTTTTGTATACTAAAAATTGGTTCAGTAGAGCAAAATGCTAGCTTAAAAGTGCTCCTCCAACAAGCTGTCACCATGCATGTCAAAATTAAACAAAATTCTCAGAAAGATGTAACAACAGAGATGATTTTATTTGATGCCTGCTTGATCATTATTATGAAAGGGGAGCAAATCAAGGTATGTTAGCCAGAAGTGTCCAGCACCACCAGTCATGGAAGAAATCCAAGACAGAGTATATAAATTGAGCAAGGAAAGCTCCAACATGTTATCTCCCTTTAGTAAACTCATGGGAGGACATGGACAAGAGTTTTAGAGGTATGAGAACATTATGAATCTCTGTTGCTAGAGGAAATGCACACATTGATGAGAACACATTCATTTGATTGTCAGTCCTTCACTTAGTAAAAGGTAGATCATATCTTTGTTTTAATACAGATAATTCCTTTTTCTTTAAATATATGATAGAATTTTTCTATTTGAAATGCTTCCAATTTTAGCAGAAGATGTCTTCCTTGGTGCTAGTATTAAACAACCTTTTGAATAGTTGAAGATTATTTATCTAAAATGTGGAGAAAATGGAATTTAATGTTGATATAATGAATTTTACATAGTAAGAATTGAAAGTGGAAGAAAGAACTTGAAATAGTTATGGAAAATGGCCTTAGCAAACAGAAATGGATTTTGTCCAGTGTAAAGCAGGGTATAACCAAGAGTGAACAATTAAACAATAGCAAGCATTTATTAATTACTGATAATGCACAGACACTAAGTATAGAAGGAAAGACAAATTCATGAAAACAGGCTCTGCCCTCAAGATACTACTAATTAGGGAGATAACTGAATCAAAATTTAAGTTCCTGTAGGAGGCAATGCAAATAGCAATTAAGAAAAGAAAGTTAGAGAAAATGACTGAACATGGCTACAAAACGTTCAGAAGAAATCCATGTCAAAGACATTCAATGAGGTCAATATTTTGAAAGAAAGATCACATATGATATTATTTTTGGTACAAATCTGCCAGAAACAATTTTTTTAAAATTTATGATAAATCTAATTTCCATACTGCCATAATACTTCTATGGCCTCTTATCACAAGATAGTTTTATGTAACATTTATACAAATCTTGCACAAGGAAAAAAAATCATAAAATATATTTAAATGCAATTTGGGAGTAAATATTCCAAATAATTGAGGAAAAGTTATTATCTAGTTCTCTCCTGGATCATTTCCCTAAGGAATTAATGAAACCCCAACCAGAGAGCAATATCTAGAAATTCTCAATAGAAAAATATAGATCTCTTCTGAATAATAGAAGAGGATGCTTTTAAAAAAAAATAACAGAGAAAACATCCCTTACATGGACCTTGGCTAATTGCCTTAGGGCAGGGGTCGGCAACGTATGGCTCTCAAGCCATACCTGGCTCTTTTGAGGGCCATATCTGGCTCTTTCTGCAGGAGCCATAAAGTCAATTTTTTTTCAGGTGCTGTTACAGGAGCGCGCACTGTGAGCACTGTATGGCCCTCACAAAATTACATTTTAAAAAATGTGGCGTTTATGGCTCTCATGGCCAAAAAGGTTGCCGACCCCTGCCTTAGGGGATAAAGAAAAGGAGACTGTCCTTAGATGTCTCTAGGTGTCCTTAGGGTCAGAAAGCCCAACCTAGAGGCACTGTGTCAAGTTTTGGTTACTAGGCTTATACCATTCCCTTCCCTACCCCCGCTACCCCCCACCAAAAAAAAACAAAACCCTTCTGTGGACCTACCTCCTTTCCTAAAAAGAGAATTTTGTAAAGGGTTTTAATCTGGAGAAGACATTGAATTAGGCCATTAATACATATCTCTTTGGTAGTTACTTCATATTAACAATATAAGTTGGGCCCCAGAATTGAATAAGAAAGAAAGATCTTGATTGCCGGTGGGAAATTATGTAGTATTTTCAATAATTCTAATGTATTCTCTGCTACAAAAGCCCTCCATCCCTTTTTTCTTTTTCTAACCTTTATTTTTAATCTTCTTTACCTTCCCCTCCATCCTTTAAGAGTAAACAATGACTTATAGGCGTAACCAATGCAAAAAACTAATCCACACAATTGCAGTGTCCAAATTTTTATGTCTTATTCTTATACCTTGAGTCTCTTACCATTCTGCCAGAAGGTGGGTAGAATGCTTCTTCATTAGTCTTCTGAAATTTTGAGTGGTTGGTGCACTGATAAAAGTTTTTAAGTCTTTTAAAGTTGTTTTTCTTGACAATGTTGTATTGTATAAATTGTCCTTTGGGTTCTCTTCATTTCACTTTATATCAGTTCATATAAATCTTTCCAGGTTTCTTTGAAACTATTCTTTTTATCTTTTCCTAGGGTACTATAATATTCAGTTATATTCATATATAAAAAATTATTTAGCTACTCTGTATTGATAGGCATCTCTAAATTTCCAGTTCTTTACCACTTCTAAAAGAGCTACTATAAGTAATTTTTGTATGAATGGAAACTTTTTCTATTGATCTCTTAGGGGTGCAGGCCTAGTAGTATTATTATTGGCTCAAAGACTATATAGTTGAGTTATTTTTTAGAAATAATCTCAAATTGCTTTCCAGAATGACTGGATCAATTTATTGTTCCACCAAGAGTACATTAATAATTTCTTTCAATAATTCCCAACAATTATAATTTTCTATTTTTGCCATCTTTTTCAAACTGATGGGTGTGACTAAGAGATATTTAATGGACATTTCTTTATTAGTGACTTGGAAGATTTTTTATATGGCTATCACATATTGTGGAATTCTTCTTCTTAATCTATTCTGTTAACATTTTCTGCCTTATGAGTGAGTTTATTCCATTAATGTTTGTGATAAATATTTGCTAGTTATGCATCTCCCTATTAAACTATAAACATTTTCTCATCAGATAGTGCCTTCTAATTTCTCCAATTTAAAAAATTCTTTCTAGGCTTTTTTTGACTTTTGTTTTTATGTTTTAGAGATTCTATTCAACTCTTGTATTTTCATCAAGAATGCTTGGAATTCCTCTGTTTCATGAAAAGCCCATTCAAAACCACCACCCACCCCCAATTTTAGTATTATACTTCGTTTTTCTAAGTATTCAATTTTGAAATTTTCAATTTTAAATTGTTTCACAAATTATTGTTTGATCATTATAATTTTTAAATTTTAATTTTATTGTTATTTTTATCTTGTCAATGAAGATCAATTCTAATTTTCAGAGAATTCCTTACTTGTGTAAGACTTCAAACCTCTTGTAGTAAGCTATTTGTTTTCCTAATTCTTTAGAGATTTCATTTCATTTCATTGCATATATAATGGGGACTGGTCAATGAGGGCCAGCCAGTTCTTACATTATTCCCAATATGTCCTGCCTGGCACCAGTCCATTTGGAGGTTTGGTGAGCTTGCTTTTTTGTGCATGTAATGGAAGGGACCCTTTCCCCTACTCATGGCATGCAAAGGTATTATTTTACTGTTTAACCTCTTAGCTTACTGAGTGGTGATAAAAAGCTTTGTAATTGGCTGCTGACCCATAAGAAGAAGAAACATTGTAGGCATTTGTGCTGGACAACAGGAAATGCCAGGGGCATGGTAGTAGATATAGCTTCTTTATCTCCATACCGGACTACTGTGTGTCTGTGAATGCATGGCACTTCTGTTTCTTTTGTCTTTTGTCTTTATTCTTTCCTCATCTTAGGTGAATGAATATTTGGAAGTGGATCAGACCAGGGTATAATCTTGTGATCTTTGAACAGTTGGGAAAGCCATCAAAGGCCCAGCAACTTGAATTAGTAGGAGAGTTTGCTGGTAGCCACAGCAGCCAGGTGTGATGAAGAGCCAATCTGAGGAGCAACCTGCTTGACACTGCCCAACAAAGAATCAGCCAAGCTGAGCCGGGAAGGTAGCAACTCATCCATCATCTGTACTACACCCAGAAGTGAACTTTATGGGGACTTCTCAAAGGGCAAAATGGACTCCAACAGCTAAAAAATAGTCCCCTCTAAAGTTTTGCAGCAGCCAATTCAAATTTGAGTACAGTTTTTACTCTGTACTGAATGGGTGTCTAGAAGAGAAAGTGTGCCCCTGCTTTGGCAACTATTGTATTTTTTCTTAATAAAGGTTTCCTTGTAAAAGCTAACTGATGCTAATTAGGTAATTGATATGGAGGAGATATCAATTGGTTAAATAATATTGGAGAACACAACAGAAAGAGTCTTCCTAGTGCTAGAATAATAATACTAGAGAAGAATCTCTGCTGCTCCAGGGCTACCTGTAGAGCCCTGTGGGGAGAAGTTGTAAATTTCTGGGGACTCAGCCTACCATTATGAATAGAATTTGGATAGCAATCCCAGAGCCTATGTTTCACCTTTGTAACATCCATTTTTATTTCATTTCACCACTTACAGGAATTCTAATATGCCTTATATTACTGTAAGCCATACTTTTAGATGAGCCTCTTCTCATTATCACTATGGAACTTCTCTCTTTTCTAGGCTTGTGTCCTGGATATCTTTGGATACAAAAAATTTTTTTTAGTCTGTTTAAAAATTTATATTTCAAGCTTTTCTTAATGAGAACTATTGAGGGGCCCCTGCTTGTTCTGGATTTGTATTGTCTAAGGTCTCTCACTGACCTTTTCCTCTGTTGGGGTCTGCTCTGCAAAAAAGTTTTGGCAGGTCCCAGATTTATCCAATGGGTATAGATTGCTGAGCTCTCTATGGCTGACTTTTCCAGAAGAACAACACAAGAGAGTCGTCAAATACCTTCCTAACATCTAAGTCAGTGATTCCCAAAGTGGGCGCTACCACCCCCTGGTGGGTGCTGCAGCAATCCAGGGGGACGGTGATGGCCACAGGTACATTTATTTTTTCTATTAATTGCTATTAAAATTAAAAAAATTAATTTTCAGGGGGCTAAGTAATATTTTTTCTGGAAAGGGGGCAGTAGACCAAAAAAGTTTGGGAACCACTGATCTAAGTAAACTATATCCATCCACAGTGTTCCAATGATCTCCAAATCTAGTAAACCTGTCAGAAAAGGGAAATAAGGATAGTTTAGTATAATCTTTTCTAAGTCATACTGACTCTTTGAGGTCATTCATCTATCATTCAAATATATGGTGACTAGTGAGAATAAAGAATTTTCCTTGCCAGTGATGGGGAATTCAGTTACATTTTAAAAATTAGCTTGTGCCCAGTTGCTGATTTTTTTCCCTAATAAAACTTATTCAAGCCCTTTTAAATGGACTATATTTAACATAAAGCTGAGACCCGTGTGATCCTAGGTTTGATTAGTTTTTTTCCACATGAACCCATGATTTCATCAGTGTAGGGAGCTTCTGTTGAGGAAACTCCCTCTATCAGTACTGGGAATACAAATAGAAGTAGCAAGAAAGACAGGTCTGATCTTCAAGAAGCTTTCTTTCTCATTGGGGAAGACAACACATGAAAGGAAGCTGAAGGAGGGAGGCATCTTCTTCAACAAATGGAGGTTCTGCAAGAAATTGTCTAATCTGAGGGGGAAGCTGCAAGGATGGAGGGTGCCTCCATATATGAATTCCTAAGTCCTTTTTAAAACTGTTATTTACTTGATTAAGAAAATTTTTCTATGGTTACATGATTCATGTTCTTTCTCTCCCCTCTTCCCACTCTTATAGTAAAACCCTGGGGTTAACTTAAATATTTATCTGGGTTCAGAAGCGGGAGTAGAAGACAGGAATGGACAATAGGTGGGGACTTAACAAGCCAAGGAAAGTGGGTTTGGCAGTTTGGGAAATGGCAGTTGACAGGAGTGACTGTTGGGCCTTAACTTCCACACTGACCCACCTAGCCAGGGAGTCAGAGAAACTGCAAGTAAATGATATTGACAAGAGGGCTTATAAACACAGGTTTAATTAAAGAAAACTATAGTCTAAAGAAGGGAAAAGGGGGTTCTATTCTACCAGTCTATGGGCAAGTCTTAGGGACAGGGAATGGACTTATCTACGCTAAGCTAGAAACTATAGCAGGGAGGGGCACAATGGAGATCAGGATGGAAAGTGGGATCCTCACTGCTGAGTCCTGTCAAAATCCAGCGATGGTACAGCCGGGTCTTCAGCCAGTACTCCTTCATTTGGGTCAGTCAGGGAGCTAAACTAACCTGAGCTGACCAGCAACTCAGGTTAGGTTTCAAAGTCTCAACCTAACCTCCCACAGGTAAATGACTTCCCACCTTCTGGATATCAGGATATCAAGATACAAACTCCATTTCCTCTGAGGTCTCCCAGGGGGTCAGTTACAACTTGTGTTCAGCCACCATGGAGTCCGTCTCAGAGAGAGAAGCAACACTTCCTACTTTCCTATTCCATTTAGAATCCTTCAGCCCTGCCTGCTAAGCCTCCTAAATAAGAATTTATTAATCTACCTTACAACACCACTTACCTCCTGTAGCCAATGTGCAAATCCATTGGGTTTTACATATGTCATTGATCAAGACTTATTTCCATATTATTAATATTTGCAATAGAGTGATCATTTAGAGTCTACATCCCCAATCATATCTCCAACAACCCATGTGATCAAGCAGTTGTTTTTCTTCTGTGTTCCTACTCCCACAGTTCTTTCTCTGGATGTGGATAGCGTTCTTTCTCATAAGTCCCTCAGAATTGTCCTGGATCATTGCATTGCTGCTAGTATAGAAGTCCATTATGTTCGATTGTGCCACAGTGTATCTGTCTCCATGTATAAGGTTCTCCTGGTTCTGCTCCTTTCACTCTGCATCAATTCCTGGAGGTCTTTCCAGTTCACATGGAATTCCTCCAGTTCGTTATTCCTTTCAGCAGAATAGTATTCCATCACAATCTGATACCACAATTTGTTCAGCCATTCCCCAATCAAAGGACACACCCCATTTTCCAAAATTTTGTCACTACAAAGAGCAGAACTATAAATATTTTTGTGCAAGTCTTTTTCCCTGTGATCTCTTTTGGTATAAACCCAGCAGTGGTATGGCTGGATCAAAGGGCAGGTAGTCTTTAAAACCCTTTGGGCATAGTTCCAAATTGCAATCCAGAATTGTTGGATCATGAATTCCTAAGTCCCAATGAAGCTTCAGGATAAATAATGGCATGGTAGAAGTCTAGAGATCTCCAACTATTCCTCCATTTAGAATTTTAGAAAGTTGTCTGGAGATACTACACTAAGAGATTAAGTGACTTGCCCAGGGTCACAGAGAAATAGGACTTGAATCCTCTTAGCCCTTTCTGTACTTCAAAACCATGCCTCTTCTACTGCTGGAACTTCCTTCAGTGATAAGGTCCTCCTTTACCTTGGAACAGTCACCCTTTTGCCTTATTTACTGGTGTATCCCTCCACAAGGTCTGTCCCTATTTTCCTATTGGTAAATTACTTCTGAAGCCTTCATTTTTTTAAAAAAGAACTTAGATTGGTCAGACTTTAGTCCACTTCTGGCCCTGTTACTGGCTTTCTGACCTTCAAACATGCCCATATGTGGCTAACTTTATTCCATACCCTTATACTTCAGCTCCTTTTTTTCTGTGTGTTTTGTTTTTATTTTTTATTATTGGTTTTCCAATTTGAATGTCAGCTCCTTGAGAGCAGGAACTGTCTTCTTTTTTGCTCATGTTTATATCCTCAACACTTAGCAAGCATAGTGCCTAGTCTATAGTAAGAGCTTAATAAATGCTTTTCTTCCTTCTTTCCTTCCCTAGTTATCCTGACTCTGAAGGCTGCCCTCTATCCACTATGTCATGCTGCTTATCAATTAATAAATATAAGTAAATACTTAAATATAGACTTTAAAAAACTAATTATACCTCATTTTTTAAGAGTTTTTTTTGTTTGTAAAGATAATATCCTTTGTTTTGTTTGACCATCACAGCAACCCTGGGTAGAAGGGACCATGATTATCTGTTTTCTCTAATGGGAAATGCCTTACTCAGGATCACACAGTGGTTTAATGCTGGAGGCAAGATTCAAAACTGTATCTTTGAACCAGTGGTTCCATTCTGTCTCCAGCAATGCAATTGTCATTGGTGGTTTACATGAGAAAACAAAGAATTTTGCTAACCTTAAAGTGCTCTAGAAATAGACATTTTTATTTTGACCAGTGTTTGGTTCTGTGTGACCCAAAATGACTCCCCATATCTGGCCAGTATTCTTTTGCCCATTTGCAAATGGGCATTAAAAGGGTTTTTATATAATTTCTATTTCCTCTGATCAAAAATCACTACTACTTCACAGATAAAAATGATCACAATGCTTTTTTAAATACTTTTTTGGGGATTCTTAGTACCAATTGCCTGTGTAATTCCTCGACTTTCTTCATTCTGTCTTGTATTCCTTTTGCTGTTTTCTTGATGTCTTTTTCTTCTCATACAGGCTATACCTTGTTAATCTGTGTTTTGGTCATTTATCTTTGCATTTCTATTTTCAAGGAAATCACAAATCCTTCCAAAACTTTTTTTTACCATCACAAAATTGGTTCTGAATTCAAAGACAAAAATGATACCTGAAGTTATCTTATACATCTTGGCTGGTTTTTCTTAAATTTCATTGTTAGGCTAGGCACAGTAGCCTTTTAAGGTGAAAGACATCCCTAACCATTTATTTACTTTGAAAAAATTCTGTTTGAAGGAGTAAAGGAGGTAAAGGTACCCTTTAATCTTATTTTGTTTCTTTGAATATTTGAATTATACCTTTTTACTTTGATTTATAATATTGTTCTAAAATTTCCCATCTTAAATGGAAATTTCTTTCTGTCATCTTAGTCATGTAGGAAAGAATCTTCAAACTGGAAGGTCATTTATTCAAATTCCTGTCCACACAGGAATTCTCTCTAACAACATCTATCCTCTGTTTGAAAATTTCCAGTGTTAAGGTGGTCACTTTTAAGTGGCACCATTTCTATTATTATAAAGTTCTAATTATTATATATTTCTTCTTTATATAACAGTGAAATATATCTCCTCCCAACTTTCCACTCAGTGGTTTTAATTCTACAAATTGCAACAACACAGAAGAGGTCTAAAACTTCAAAAGTCCTTTCGATTTTCCTTGGCATTTTTCACAAGCTTTATCTCTTTCTGGGCTTTATCTTTTCTAGTGCCTTCTTGAATGTCTTTCTCACCCATTTATATCCATCCTTAGTGATGTGCCCCATCTTTCATATCTTCTGTCCCCAAGCACTTTAAAAGTGTTAGCGTGTTTAAGAACTCCCTAAACAACCATATCAATTTCCATTCTGATGCCTCTCTATATTCTCCTCCTAGGGATCATTTGTAATTGTCTCATTAGAATTTTGTTTTTGATATCCTCTCATCTCTCTCAAGTATCCTTTCTTTTCAATTGTCAAAGTCCTTATATGTCTGTTTTCTTTGAATATTTAAAAATATATTTTCCTTGAAGACTAAGGTAAATGTCTTAATATATTTAGCATTTCTAATCTTGAGACTATGATCAGTTTCTCTCAAGATTTCTATTGCTTCCATTTTGACTATTATTTCTTTCATTCTAAGATTTATGTCTAGAGTTATAGTTCTCATTATTTGCCCTACACTCTGATGAAATTGTCAGTAAGGCAAGCTGAGAATTTATGATAGCCTACCTTTAGCAAAATGAACCTTCTAACAGTTGTCCAAATTGTTGAATTCCTTAGTTACTACTATATTTGTCCTTGTCCTACCCGTATCTTTTGCCTATGTAGCATATTCCCACAACAATTTGCTTTTTTTTTCTCTTTTCATCTAAATGGCTCTTTCCATTACAGTACCACTATTGTAGGTAAGCTTTCATGCACTTATCTTTTTGTACTCATTTTGAAAACTCTTATTTTTATTGATCTTTTGTTTTTAAACCACTCTCATTATTTGTCCCTCCACCCCCTACCCAGAAAGCCATCCCTTGAAAACAAAGATTAAATAAGAATGAGAAAAAAATTCAGCAAAATCAAATAGCATATCAGTCACATTTTACAGCACAATATTATGCACAGTTAATTTCTAACCTTTGCAAAGAGAACAGGTAAGTACATTTTCTCTGTTCTTCCTTAAGATCAAGTTTGGTCATTATGATTGCACAGTGTTCAGGTTCATATTTACCTTAATGTTTATATGGTTTTACATAATTTTTCCTGGTTCTGCCACATTTATTCCACATCATTTCATAATCTGTAAGTCTCATGTTTCTCTGAATTTTTTGTTTTTTAGATCAGAGTAATATTTCTTTATATTTTTGTGAACTATTTGGCCATTTGTCATTTGATAGGCATATAATTTAAGCTTTTTACAAACAGAAAGATATCTTTATATCTTTTTTTAAAAAACCTTTACCTTCGATCTTAGTAACAACTCTTAAGGCAGAAGGGCAAGGGCTAGGCAAGTGGGGTTAAGTGACTTGACTAAGGTCAATCAGCTAAGAAGTATCTGAACCTAGGTGTGAACTCAGTCCTTTGACTGCAGGTCAAAGTGCTCTATCCATTGTATTATCTAGCTGTTTTTCTGTATCTTCTTGATAGCTAGCTTTGTATTCTTGCCCTTTCTGTTATATCTTTCTTTTGAACCCCACAATTACCATGTTCTTGTCCTGAGATCAGTTCTTCATGTCCTTGTTAAACAGATCATTTGTTTTCTTACACTGAATTTCAGGTTCACTTTTAAAATGATCATTTCTCTCTGTGTCAACACAGGGACATTTCAAAGCATATGAAGCACTTTTGAATCTCTCATTTATTCTTTAAATAACTCTGGACTTACTGTCAGTCATTCGTTTTATGCCGATTTTATTTTCTTTTACCTGACTGAACAGTTTTATCCATGCATTTTTTCAATTTAATTTCTTACAGATCTCCTACCTACCAAATATGTTCTTTCCAGTCCTTACAATATGTACTCTATCTAATGTCAGGAATTATCATAAGACATTGTCTGAGAAAACAAAACCCGGTATAATAGTCTTTATTTGGGGAAAGACTTGGATTCAAATCCTACCTATGACACTCACTGCGAGGTCATGGGCAAATCATTTAATTTTCTCTTCTATAAAATGAGAACAACAGTTACAATGCCATCCTTTTTAGGTGATGTAAGTCTTAAATGAAATATTGTACATGAAACATTTGTAGATTTTGAAATGCAATATTAACATCATCTGTTGTTATGCCTTGATGCTAGTTCTCTTTGTTAGTTTGCTATTTTTTTTTTTAATTTTTTTAAATTTTAAACCCTTAACTTCTGTGTATTGACTTTATAGGTGGAAGAGTGGTAAGGGTAGGCAATGGGGGTCTAGTGACTTGCCCAGGGTCACACAGCTGGGAAGTGTCTGAGGCCGGATTTGAACCTAGGACCTCTTGTCTCTAGGCCTGGCTCTCAATCCACTGAGCTACCCAGCTGCCTCCCCCCCTCTCCCCCCCCCCCCCCCCCCGCTATTTGTTTTTAATATCTTCTTTTTCCTTCTAAAATCTGAACTATCAGCTAGAAGATGTGATAAAATTCACACCTCTGCTTCCAAGTCCTTTACATATCCATATGTATACAGACAGGCAACTTCCTGAGGCTTGTCCCTTAATGAAGGGACATGGATCTCAGATACATACACAAACCGTCAGTAGCTGTTTTAGCTTTTTTGCCATTACAACTTCAAGGTGGTTTTTTTTCCCCTTTCTGTGGTTGTTTTTGTTTTGTTTTTTAAATCCTGGTTCTTAATTAATTAGTTAATTAATTTTTAAAAACCCTTATCTTCTCTCTTAGAATCAATACTGTTTATTGGTTCTAAGGCAGAAGAGCATTAAGGGCTAGCTAGTGGGGGCTATGGGACTTGTTCAGGGTCACACAGCTGGGAAGTGTTTGAGGTCAAATTTGAATCCAAGACCTCATGTCTCTGGGCCTGCCTCTCAATCCACTGTGCCACCTAGCTGCCCCTCTCTGGTTGTTAATTTAAAAAATTTAGAAAAAAAAAAAGGATTTCAAAGTCACTAGATGTACAATCAAGGTTTCTTTTCCTGGTCTCATTAATTACTGTGTGAATCATCAGAATTTGGTCATGGCCAGTAGAGGGGATGAATCTTGGCATGATATTGCTGTTAGTGAATTTTATTAGTTTGAAGAAGCTAGGAATGGGGAGATAGATGATTTCATAATATAGCCTAAAATAGCTTATGGAGGTTAGATAAACTTAATAATTTGTACTGAATCTCCAGGGCATTTTTTGCTCAATCTTAAATTAAGACATCAGGGGTTATTCTGGGACAATTTATTTTGTGTGCCAACTATTCTATTTATATATAAGAATGTAAATAATCAAAGTTCTATATTGTAGCACAAATTAGCTGTTCGACTCACCATGAAAAGATAGGTTCTAGCTTTGATCATAGGTTGTAATAATGCTTTATACTTTTCTAAGAAATATAGAGTATAAATCTTCCTTGTAAATAATATATGATTGAAATCAACCTTATTAAATTAGTCTTCCTGATGTGAGGTAGAGATTCCTCTGCAGTTTTTCACTAAGAAGGAAAAATGTGGCAAAATAGTTGCAAATTTGTTGCCATATAATTTGATAAATAGCAAACTGCTTTTGTAGCCTTTCAGATGAGATCAAAGACAAAGAAAGACCGAGTAAATCTGGTATATCCACAACTTGACAATTTTAAATATGGTGTTTAAAAAGTTTAATAACTCTTCTAGATATTTTGCTGACACAGGAAATATCTTTTTAGAACTTTCCGTATGAGACTACATACATACATGATAAAGGACTAAGGCATAGAAATTCAACTCAGTTTCCATTTCTGTTTATTAAAGTTTTATTGAAATGCTATTTTGTGGGAAGACAGTTCCTAAAGATAGTGAAGTCAGCTATCCAAATAGATAAGAATCTGACATTAATGACTTAATTTTAGAAAAGGTAGTGATAGAGAAAAGGAATTTCCTCTGGTGACTAAAGAAATTACCTTCTTGAAATAACTGAAATAAAAAAGTACTTTCTACTTCTCATCTTTTTAGCCAGTTCATGTTAAACACCAGAGTGCTATATACATAGTAGGTGGTACCTAAATATCTTCTAAAACAATGAAAGGCTTGCTAAGGGCTCTGTAAATGCAGTGGGGTATACAAAAGAAATTTAAGTTATGATACCTGCCCTCAAGTATGATTAATTTTGCCTCTAAATACTAGATTTTATGATACTGACTATATGTTCATAGAGGATAATGATTCTTGTAGGAACTAATTGGAAGAGATGGGATATTGGGTTAGGAGGTTAGGTTGAGAGGCATGGAAATAAGGGAGTGGGTTTGAATTATGACAGAGGGGTTTAGAATCATTAGGATAGTTGGAGTGTGGCCAGATGAGTTTGTTAATCATTTAGGAGTGAGTTCAAGTGATTTATTATCACTATTCACTTGGGCCTCCAGATAGATCCCTTTCCAGTGTTAGGCAGTTCAGAAAAGAGGACCAATGTGGAGAATTTTGGGAATGAAATTTCTCTCCTGTCCTTGTAATTAGACCTGGCCAAACCAGGAGACAGGTGGAGGGAGCAAGAGGGAATATCTCTGTCATCAGTAGGCAGTAGATACTGGGAACAGGAAGAGCCAGCCCAGGACACTCATGTGATAAGCTGACATCTCTTTGATCCTCTACAGAAAATCAAATTTGTTGGATTTAACTTCTCAACTATATAGATAGTTTTCATTGACTACTATACAGATATTTTGTATGGATTAAATGAAACTATGTAAAGTACTTGGTAACTGAAAATGCTATCTTAGTAAGCTTTGATCACTATTTTTATGATGATAATATCTCCATCAAAAAAGTAAAATCTGGGAAACTATGCAGACTCAAACTCAGATTCTCTCATTTCTTGTGATATACAAATATAAATTATAGGCTACCCAAAGGGCAATGGATTACATAGTGTATATAAGAATACTGCAATAAAATATCAGCAGTGATTTGCAGTCTACAAGTGGCATAGAGCCATCATCAAGGACATATGTGACCTGAGAGTAACATGGACCAGTTAATATGATGAATTGGAGATGGGCAACCAGAGATTAACTTCCTTAAGATAGGGAAAGAATCTTAGTAAGGCCAATACACAAGTAAGAACTATGCAAGATGAGATGGTATAGAGAGTTTGTGACCTTCAATGTTGAGAGAGTTCCTAATTCTAATGAGATCACAGATTCCTGCCAGAGATACACCACTTCTGTGGCCTCTTCTTTGTTCTGGTGAATTCTGCTTTAGAACTTCCATTTGAGGAAGCAGTTATGGCAGTTATACTTACTGTTCCCTCACCTCTCTCCTGGCTTTTCAGGTTCTTTTATCTATTGTTTCCCTTCTCCCAACCCTGGCCCCTTCACCCCAGTCAGAATGTAAGTTCCCTGTAATCAGGGACTGTCTATCTTTTTGCTTGTATTTGTGTTAACATTATTTAGTTACCTGACACTCAGTAAATACTTATTAAGTGCTTTGATCACCGTCCAAGTATACAAACAAATATTTCTAGTTTCTTAATCAAACATTTACCAGTCATTAGTAGGAAGAGTAAATGAAATACATTTAACCAGATTTCTCCAAAAAGAACCAAGGATGTTTTCATGAAAGGTGATTACTTTTTTAAAATCTGAAGAAGTTTCAGATCTAAAGATAGACTTTAAGGATTGCTATTTTATCTAAATTGTTCTAATTTATTGTAAATGATGCTTGGAATGAGTAAAGAACTCTGATACAATAGCTTAATCTTAAATATACAAAATGACCAGTATGTACTGTGATTTGTAGAAATAACTACCTGGAATGGAGAACTGCAAAGGTAGGGGGTAATTTTCTGATTCTAATGAGGTAGCAATATCCTTAGACATTAAAAAGAGTTCTGGGAGATTAAAAATAAGAGCTATACTCAAGGATTAGTGAATTTTAGTTTACTGTAAGAAAATGAGGCAATTATTTTTTAATGAAATATATCATCATGTATATCTTTATTTTAAAAAAAGAAATTGATTGTCCTAAAGTATTTCAAGATTTTAGAACTTCTTGACAAAATGTCCCTCTGTAGGTTATACATCTCAACAAGAAGAATATAATCTTCTGAATTAGATGCTTCAATAATGAGTTCATAAGAATAATCTTTCCTACCATTTCTGGTAGCTCCCACTGTAAGTTAGACAAATATGAAACTGGAATTTTTTTTAAATAAATTTTCTTTATTGGCTAGTGAATCTATTAGAAAATAACCTGGGGGGCAGCTAGGTAGCTCAGTGGATTGAGAGTCGGGCCTAAAGACAAGAGGTCCTGGGTTCAAATCCAGCCTCACACACTTCCCAGCTGTGTGACCCTGGGCAAGTCACTTGACCTTCATTGCCCACCCTTGCCACTCTTCCACCTACGAGCCAATACACAGAAGTTAAGGGTTTAAAAAAAAATAACCTGGCAAAATGTACAGTTTTAAACTCATCAATCTCATATCGAATCCAAGAATCACATTTGTTTTTTGGACATAAACGTTTTGTTTCATTTCTTAGTACTTAAAAAACTTAAAAAACAGAAATTACCAAGTTATTTTTGACTAATTTAATTTTGTGTTCTTTGTGACAAAACAAGCGTTAGTTGACAATTCATAGAGAATAAACTACTCAAAGCAGTTAGAGAATGGGATATTCTGATTAATTTAATATCCTGCTTAACTGATAGTTTTATAAAACTATATAATTTTCAATGAATTAGATAATGGTAAAATATACATTATACTAAGTATGTAGCATAATTTAATTTTTTCTTTATGATTTGTAAGGCTCATTAATATTTTACAATGTCTTGGGTCACAACTGGGACACTAAGTATCACAAAATACCATAGATTTATAATACAAGATATTAGAAATGTATCGTGTTGTACAATGCTATAGATATAAATAATATATTATATTAGGCTGTATCCATATTGATTTTTTGATATGACTTACAAGATATATTTTTGGATTAAATCCCAAGTGCTGACTTTTCTTGAATTTGTTTCTTAATTGAAATGCAAACTATCCAAATGCATAATGCCATTATATCATACCCCTTCTGACACATGATAGTTGCTTAATAAAAATGCTAGTTGACTGACTTTAATTAGAGCCTACAATGAGGTACATCACAATATCTTGGATTTCTTTTTCCTTTAGAATCCTGTCAGGTTTTTAATTTGAGTAAGAATATTTTATTCAATAGATTCTAATATTCAAACCTTTTTTCCTTTACCACAGCAAAGAAAGCAGCTTCTACAATTCAATTTGAAGAGCAGTTTAAAAAAAATAAACAAATATACAAATGGAAGGAACCCCAAATGCCATACTTTTTTCACACATTTTTTTTTAAGCAATTTTCCAGAGTTCTTGGTCTGATGATAATCATTAACTTCTCTTGTCAATTGTGTTGCTGAACTGCCTCTTTCATGATAATCTGGGGAATCCTGATCCACTCTGTTCTGTTCTCATTTCCTTTCTGTATTATAGCATTTTTAGTCTATTCCAATAGTTCTCACTATCAGTGATAAGTAATGATGATGTAGAGTTATAAAGACTAGAAAGAACATTTTAACCAAAATATAACCCCAATCAAATTGTAGAAAATAAGTTTTTGTTTTTTTTAAAAGGCAGTATGTGCCATAAGTCCACTGTGCCATTTTATTTGGCCTAAAGTAACTAGGGAACTTGAAGCTGCTATTCAGCCAAGTTGTACAGTTAATTAAGAACTTCATTTAAATATATTTTTGTGTTTCTGTGTTATGTCTAGTAATTTTTGTTAAGATGACTAATGAATATTAGCTAACAGACTCAAGGGAGACATTGGTGACTTTTGATTCCTCCTACACTTAGCATGGCAGATTTTTAAAAGATGGTCTCTATCTCTAGCTTAGTTGCACTAATAGAGTTGTCAACCAGGAGTGGCTGCTCATGGAAGAACAAGGCCTTCTGGGAGCTCTTTTCCTAATGGCAGTAAAAGGAAAGTCTCTTTCCACCATGATAGAGACACTGTGATAGGTGATTCTCATATCATGGTCATTGGAGTTTCAGTCTTTCAAAACACAATTCTGAAATTGCAGTTGGATTAGTTAAGGGAATGTATGACTGTAGAAAAAACAATGGATCTTAAACACAGGTTAGCTTCAATTACAATCAGTGTTGCTATTCCATTTCTAGACTGGTTACTATATTTGAAGAGAGTGTGGTTCATTTAAAAGAAGTGGAGATTTTATTTATTTATTTTGCAAATAACAAAGAGATTCCATAAGGTTTTAAAGTTGGACAGTAGAACCAGATAAGCATAAACATAAGTATGTTACCTTTGAGTAACTTTGTCCAATAATAATAGTACTGATTCACTTTTGAATTAAGTTAAATAAACATTTACATGCTAAACACAAATTTATGAGGAAAAATGTTGCGTTTATTCTGTTTTAGGCTTGAAGAAAATCAAGTAGGATAAGGGCTATTTCCCATAGTTGAAATACAGAAAGACTCATTGTGGTATATGATGGTGATGGAATACTATTGTGCTGTAAGGTATGATGTACTGACTGATTTTTATAAGAACTGGAAAGACCTACATGAACTTACGCAAAGTCAAATGAGCAGAATCAGAGAATACTGTACACAGAAACTGAAACATTGTGGTATAATCAAATGTAATAGTCTCTGCTACTAATAGCAATGCAGTGAGCCAGGAGAATCCGGAGTGATTTATGAGAAAGAACGCTATCCACATCCAGAGAAAGAAGTGTGAGAGTAGAAATGCAAAAGAAAAACATATGATTTATCATATGATTCTATGGGTATATGATTGGGGGGTTCGGTTTTAAAAGGTCACTCTATTACAGATATGAATAATATGGAAATAGGTTTTGAGCAATAATGCATATATAACCCAGTGGAATTGCTTGTCAGCTCCTGGAGGGGGAGAACATGTATCATGTAACCATGGAAAAATATTCTAAATAAATACATTTTAAAGATAAAATAAATAATTTTAAAATAAAGTAATTTGATTAGGAAGATAAAAAAAGAACTTCAGTGTAATTTATTTTTCACTGATCAATACGGTTAATCTCTGTTTTGCAAGATAATTCATTACTTTTTCTAATATCGTAGGATGTTAGTTTTAAATCATTCTTGCCAATCCTTTTGAATAGCTAATATTAGACCCTAATAACCTCAGTGCTACAAACATGGGGAACAAATAGAGAGAGCTCAGTGGTTGAATTTGCTAACTTTGAATCTCTAGTTTGGGGCATTTAAATTGGTAACTTTGCATTATTTGTATGCATTTCTAATGTAAACATATAGAGACAAAAATGTGTGTAGTATATACATGCATGTATGTGAGATCTGTAATGAAATGACTGAGTTTAGAGAAGGAATTATACGTTTGAAGTCTTCAATTTTATGAAAACAATGATTCCACATTTCTTCAAGTGGCTGCCATAGAATAGAAATTTAAATCCCTTGGTGGGAAGTGTGCTAGAAATCATAGTATTCCTTTTCAAAGTATTTTGCATCCCCTTATACATATATTCAGTACTTCATTTCTAACCCCTACACACAGAATCATGCTGTGATTCATAATACTGTGTTATGTTTTAAAATTCAAATATTGTTTTTAAAGGAAATTGCTACTAATGTTGGCTAAGCCGCATATAATAGTTTAGGGAATGGTTGTAGGTTTGATTCTCCTCATGTCATTCCAAATGGGAAGTAAAAAAAATTTAGAATACTTTAATGACATTGAATAATTGCTTCAGTTAGCTGATCATTATGCCAAATAATAATAATTTATGAAGTAGAGTTTAGTTTGGGTGTATATATTATTGAAGAGGAAGAAAATAGTGCAAGACTACATTTCAACAAGCCAAGTAGCTTCCTTTATGCAATGAGTAAAATGTTAATGGCAAAGGTTTTGATTTTTAATGTTTCTTTGCCAGCAGAGGAAGTGTTGTTTTTGAGATAGAAAAAAATAGTGTAGTCTTAGGTTAGTGATGGTTGTGAAAAATGAATTTTAATAATTATGAAATTTCTTCCTTTTCACTTTATCTTTAAATATGAACAAATATATTTGAAATGTGAGGGGCATCTTCTTTGATTAAAAGTAGGTTAGTTGGAGTATGAAGTGTCTGGACAACTAAAACAAATCTTATAAATTCTCTTTCTCCTGATAAATCCAAATGTGGTAGTGGAATTTTTAACGTATGAGTTTGTAATTTGCTACTTGTTAACAGTGTTCAATGAAAATGAAATGAAATGAAATGAAAGCTCTGATGGTATGAAGGTGAAGGTGAGTTCTTAAAGTCTCTGCCAGCAGCCTCTTTGTGCTAGTAGATCCTGCCAAGGTGGGAACGCTTTGAGACTGTGTACCATGCAGATTTGATCTGAGGATCAGCAGACTTTACATTGAAGAGTAACAACTTGAATCTGCAAGTGTGTAGAGAGAAGAACTTTCATCTTTGTCAAAAGGATTCTAACAATCTTTATAATACTTGGAAATTTTAATGCTAAATGATCTACTTTACATTTACTTTAAAATTATTACAGATTAGGGATTTGTATGGACAAAGCTAATGTTCCTTAGATCAAGGGTCATTCAACTAAGAATAATATTTTAACATTTGACTATATCTTGGTATTAGAACTATCGGTCTCAGTTCCTCAACTCTGACTAAATTGTTTCAGAATATTCCTAATAAATAGTAACATAACGACCTGATATTTCACTTTATCATTTCTTGAAAATTAGGCATCAACCCATAGTTAGACTGGTTACTAGAATCACATATTTTCATAAGCAGCAAGTTTTTTTTAAGGGAGCACCACAATAAGTACACTTTTCCAAACATCATTAAATGGATACAGTTTTGTTTACGGTGCTTGCAGTTTGTTAACTTTTTCCGTAAAGTTGGCTCAGTCAGCCTCTCTCTCACTGTACTTACTTGTTGACAGTAGAATAATTCCACAGCAGGGGTGTTATGAGGCTAATTAGTATTTGGACAGCACTCTGGGAATTACTGACAAAAAAGAAGTGTATAAATATAAAGTAATGTAATGTTGCACTGTGAGAATTCAGGTATGCCAATCTCAACTAATTAACAGTTTAATGAGAAGTATGGAGAAATTATGTAATGAGCACTTGATTGTTATCCACAAAAGTATATGGACACATGTTGAATAGGAAAAAGTGAATCACCATGCAGATAGATATTTTTAGCTATATGTACAATTTACAGATGTGATTTGGAATAAACTTATCATGGTTTAGGCATATATCATATTCAGAAAACCAAAATGAATTGAATTTCTTAATAGCCCTGAGGGAGACTTGAAATATAGGAAATTTGGTAACTTTACCATGCAGTATTTGTCACTTCCTTCTTTTCACACTCTCACTGGCCCTTTGGAGACCTTATCACCCTGTTGTCTTGTTGTTCTCCATTGCAAAGCCTTGTTTTGCATTCTTTTCAAGGTTTTTTGTTTTAAGAAAAAGTTATCAGTATCTATCTCATAGTGCTTGCAGACTCATGGGGCTCAAAAGAGTTTTGAAGATCTCATAGCATTTGGACTTGGGTTCTCCTGGTCTGCGAGTTGTAGCACTGTGATGGCTAGAGCTCCTCTTGTTGCTGCCACAGGTCTCAGATACTTTCAAGTTTCCTACCCTGAGGTTTTCCCCAGAGATCCCTTTGCTCTTCTTGCTGTAGGACCTTAAGTCTTACAGCCTGGGCTGAGCTGACACTCTCCTCTTTTCTTATTGCCCTCAGCTTTTGGCTTTTGGCCAACCTCTTTATGTAGGTCTGGGGTGGAAGAAGTTACAGAATTTAGTTTCACTTTGAGCTTCTTGACTTGGGCTGGGTAACCTTCAGGATTTTGCTAGCCTAGATTTTGAGAGAAGCTTTCCCCTTCAGGCAGACATCTTGGTGGGATAGGCTCTGACCATTATAAAACTAATTGAAGTGTATATACCATTATCTGTTGCAGAGGATAAAGTAGAGAAATTTTGTGAAGAACTCAACAGTAGAAGACAGTCTAACCAGGCTGAGGACCATTGAGTATTTTCTTTGGTTTCATGGGTTAGCTTAGACAAATAATTTATCACTTATGAATGGGTTTGAGCCTTTCTGTATTTGGCTAGGCTTTTCTTTGGACATCAAATACAGTGTCTTGTTAAGTCTGTATATATTATAATTTGCTCCTTGTTAACAGTGTTCTTGAGTGATGAAAGCTCTGGTGGTTTGAAGATGAAGGTGGGTTCTTAAAATCTCTACCAGAAGCCTCCTTGTGCCTTAGTAGATCCTGCCAAGGTGGGAAGCCTTCAAGACAGTAGACTTAGCAGATTTGATATGACAGTGATATAAAACATCTACAAAGCTGTGTGTCATTATACATGGCATGGAGGAGACTCTAGGCCCATGTTGGTGAACCTATGGCATGTATTCCTGAGGGGGCTGCTCTCTTCCCCCTCTCCACCACACCTGAGGACATTTTTTCACATCATCAGTCCCTCTGCCTAGTCGCCTAATGGGAGAGTTTCCTCTTTCCCTTGTCTGGGGTAAGAGGGCAGCTCACATGTACTGTGAGGTTGCAGTTTGGACACTATGTTTCTAAAAGGTTTGCCATCAGTGTTCTAAGTTCTTGAAGCCAGCCAGGCTGACTCTAAAGTCAGAGAACTTCTTTTAACATTATGTAACTCTCTTGTGATCTTGATCAAGTCACCTAATTTATATGCACCTCAGTTTCCTCTACTGAAATAAGGGCATTGAACCAAGTTGGCTTTTGAGATCTTTTCCAGCTTTAACTTCATGATCATCTCAAAAGTAAATTTAGATAAAATGGGAAAGAGGATAACAAACTGATGAACCATAGAACCAGTCTGCCAGTTTTTCTGTGTCAGTATATTGTTATCATTTTATTTAGTAGAATCACCACAGTTGAACTCAAGTCCCTGGTGTGATATAAGAGAAAATGGAAATAGCTGTCAAGAAATGAAGTTGGAATGAGCAACTACCAGATATGCAGAGAAGAAGTCCATATTAAAAAAAACAATTTTGGAGGCATTGAAGGATCAGTATTTTCAATTTATCAGAAAAGGAGATGATAACAAGCATTTATTATTCACCTGCATTGTGCTAGATACAATTCTAGGGGCTCTGACTCAAACATTAATATGGTGTGAGAGGGGCTGAGTGTCTACTTGACAGAAGTAACGTAATACAGAGACAGCACTGAGGGAAATATCCTTCCCACCTCATTCTCATTCACTCATTTGTTTTTTCTCTTCCCTCCTCCCTCCCACTCCTCTATCTTTCTCCTTCACCTATACTTGTTCTTTATGAGTTTGCTTTCTGCTTTAGTACTTAAACATACCTGGCATATAGTATGTGCTTAATAAATGTTTATTAACTGACTGATGTGTTATTTGTTTTGTCCAAAATAAATTTATTGTGGCAAAGTACCTGGGTGGGGAGAGCAAGAAGGGAAGGAGAGAGAGAGAGACAGAGAGAGAGAGGCAGAGACACAAAGATTTTCATGACTACTGCTGACATTTTCAGTATGCAGCTTAGAGTTCGATATAAAAGAGATTTTGCTCATTTATGTTTTATAACTTCCCTAAAGTAGAGCTAGACTAAGTGAACCTAAAGTTAAGCCTAACCAGAACTGAGTCAATAGAAGCTTGTATTGGGGAAGTGTGATAAATGATCTGGAGATGGTTTCCATTTCCTTAGCCACTTCTGCTTTCCTTTTGATCCCTCTACAAGGCAGGTTTGAAAACAAACTTATTTGGATGAGGAGTGGAGCTGAGTACATTGATTAATGAAAAAGCTATACCCGAGGGGAGTGGTGGGGGTCAGCCACAATTCATTAACTTTTCATGTCCTACCTTACAGTATTGCTCTATAATAATTAAAATGGGTTTGACAAATATAAGAATTTTAAAAGTTGTGGTTGCCATTTATAAAAATTAACTCTTAAGTCATGAGACTGTTAGTTTAGTTTAGTATCTTGTTTACATCAAAATAGTGATAGTAAGAGAATGAAATTAGGAAGAAGGTAGAAAATATTGCTTAGCTAAAAATACCCTAAGTCCAGGTCCAAGTGCCTCCAGACTGTGAATGCAAATCCAAATGTGAATCTCACCAGCCCATGAGAGCATCTCCAGCCAGGCCTTTCAATAATCAAAGACCAAAACCCAAGAGACTGAGCCAGAAAGGGAAGTCTCTCCTGCCAAGGAGGCAAGAGTCTCACTCAAGTAAGCATCCTTTCTCAGCCCGAGTCTCCAATGCAGAAAGCCGAATCTTCACCAGAATCCAAAGTCTGAATCAGGAAGCTGAAATCCAAAGTATCAAATGATGCTGAGCTGCCCGAGAGCTCAATCTGCCAAGGTGCCAAAAGACCGCAAAGAATCTCACCAGAGGTCACTCCCATGAGATAAAAGACTGCAAAAAAGACGAAGGGTCCCACTTATACACAATTTTCTCCACCCTTCAGCTCTCCTTGTCACATCTCAGGAATCAATGACAGCCTTTCAATTTGTCTAGCACTGGGGGGTGGGGGTGGGGAAGCAGTGCTTGTGGTCTTTTAGGGAATGAACTTCCTTTTCTAGTAAAATGTTCTTACTAATTGTTAATGGGACTAACTAAGTATGAAAGGTGGGGGACTCCAGGTTCTTGATTGATTAACTTAAAATAGACAAAGAGAGTTTAAATTTTCTTTCACAGAAACAAAGAAAACTCCACTATTAGAAGGGTTTATAGAAACATACTATACATAAATATACACACCAAAGTCAGGGAGCAGCATGGTGGGTGGACAGCTGGAATTTTCTGGGTTCAAGTCCTGCTAACTGTGAAAATTTGGCCAGTCACATATTCTCTTACTACTCTAGGCCAATGGTGTCAAACTCATATAGAAATGGCTCCCTGCAGGTGCCATTTTGACTTAGAAAACCACAAATCAACATTAGCTGTATTATGTTTTTATTTATTTTGTTAAACATTATCCAATTATATTTTAATTTTATTTCCAATAGCACTTGAGAGCACTTGAGGTTTCTCCTTCATTGCCAGGAATTTTGACTTCTGCTTTAGGCAACTCTCATTTATTTATTTATTAATTTCAGAGAATGGACTTACCCAGAGCCAAATAACTAGAAAGTGTCTGTGGCTGGTTTTGAACTCAATGTCTTCCTGAACCCAGGCCTAGCACTCTTATCTACTGTGCTTAGCTTTAGCTAGATACTTTGTGCTTTATCTGGCTTTAGCTGCCTGAGTGAGGGGGAATTGAAGGCTCTAGAACAGGGGTTGGCGACATATGGCTCTCCAGCCATATCTGGCTCCACCTCCGGACCAGCCAGTCGGGGCAGAGCCCCAGGATGTGCCCCAGGGGGCCCTTCAGCTCCTGCCCCATATTCCAGTGCCTTCTGCTTCCATCCTCCTCCTTCCACAGGCATTTATGGCTCTCATGGCCAAAAAGGTTGCCCACTTTACTCTAGAAGAAAAAAAAAATTCTGTAATTGTTGCTCTAGGGAATGAAAATGGGAATCAATGGGGATTGATTAGGAGGACCATGAATGCCCAGCTAGGGTTATATAATAAAATTTCTAGTTAGTAAAATGTAACAGAATGATTGGACTTGGGCAGGAAAAAACCCCAGCAAGGCATGCATCATTGAGATAAAATGGAATTTGGAGCAGCCACAGGAAGGTGCTGGAAGATCCAAATGTGAAGGGAGGGGCCAGAGGAGGAGGAGTTCCAACTGTCAGTTGAAGCTTGAGCTAACTCTGACCTGAGGGTTAGGTGAAGGGAGGTGGGTGTGTTTGGATCTGGAGTAAATCTGGCTCCTTTGTACCCCTATATTTAAGTCTCTTTGGAGATCACAACTGCTAACATCATTTCAACAAGCTTCAATTTACCATCCAAGAAGACTTTGACACAGCAGTTCTCCATTTTGACGGAAGAGCTCAGACTCTCCGGGGTGGGGGGGATGAAGGGTGGGGGGGAGAGTGGGCTCAAAGGGGGGACCCTTTCCTGATCCTGCTTGATTCATTTACCCTTGTTACTCCCCTTTTATATTAGGTTATTGAATAGTGATTAAGAGATTATAGGGGGTGAGGGACAAGTACTGAGATCAAGCCACAAAAGAGATCCAGTGCTGCCTACCCTAGGGGGAAGTTCATAGTTGTTAGTGAAGCCTATCCCTTTTACCCTCATTCCTGATTCCTCATATCCTTTCCCTTCCCTGAACTCCAAATACTTGACCTTCACAATAAATCGCTGTTCAGCTATATTAGTTACATTGATTAGAGTTTGGAGTAGGGATCTTGAGAGAGGAGGTATCGTTGGGTGGCCGAAGGGAGGTTTTAGAACACCATTTACCATCTTGAGGAAGAACGTTTGCGAGGTGCTTGGGGGAGGCTTGTCAAGATTTTAATGGCTTTGAACATTGGACAGAGGTTCATAGGATTCAAACTATTTCTAACACCTTCCTCCATCATCTCCTCTACCACCCTTCTAGTTTGGGGAGCCTCTATCTGAATTTTACCCTCAAAAGGTTTCCTTGTAGGGAGGGGGAGTAAGCAACTTTGGCCCAGGTGGTCCAGACAAGTGGGGGTTATTAGATCACACCCCCACTATCTGATAACCCCCTTCCTACAGCTTTTTTCTTCAATAGAACTCAACAGCCCGGGAGCAGGAATAGAGATATTGGATAATGGGTTGAAGGTTAGTAGGTCTGAAATGACAAAAGGTCAAGGGGCCTGTGGATTGAAGTATGGTAGCTACTAAATCCCTGAAATGGCTGACCTTGAGGTCAAAATTAGATACTGAGGCAACTGAAGCAGAAGTACAAGAGATAGACAGGGAGAAAAGGTTGGGGTAGAATGACTAGAGGTCACAGTTAGGGCAAAAACCAGGCCTACTGGTTTTTTGGAAGGGAGAAGAGGAGAAGGAAAGGAGGCTGTAGTCAGCAATAAAAATTTCAGAATTTATCATTTTAAAAGTGGTTTAAATCCTATGATGATGAGGTCTAAAGTTTGACCAAAGGGTTAGACTATTATAAAAGTCATTAAATATGAAAATTCCTTGGGGATAATGGCAGGAAGCTACAATAGAAAGAAATGCTGTGAGTCAGATGTTTAAGCAATTGAAGAAATTGGGCAAGTAACCTGTAGGTCAGTAGATAATAGCAGAGGAAGAAAATAGGAGTGTGCTTTGAGTAGCAAGCAGGAAAAATGGTTTCTTATCACTCCAAATTCACCACCAATAACAATGAAAGAGTAATGAACTTATGGAGGTGAGATCACAGACTTAAGACCATTTTGTTCAAACCCTTCATTATACAAATGAGGAAACTGAGAACCAGAAAGGTTAAATGAATCTACCAAGATCACAACTGATAGCAAGTGTCAGAACTGGGCTTTGTACCCAGGTTCTCAGACTCTCCATCCTAGTGACCTTTTGCTCTATTGTTACCTTTCTCTGTGATCCACCACAAAAATGGACTTTGATCAGGTGTTCCTTTATACAGACCCATGCCTCCTGGATTTGTAACTGTGAATGGAAGCCAGGTGCCATGTGTGGTGGTTTTTCCCCTAATGGCATTTACTCTCTGTTGAACATTAAACACTTATTAACTTTCCATAATAGCTGCCACTAGTAAAGATTTGTAGAGCTTGAAAATGATTTTTAAAATGATAATTCATAATTTGTTCCTTTATAGTACTTCATTAAATTTATGATCTTATTCATGTGGGTACTCCTTCCCAATGGGGCAGCCTTCTCATGACAACCATGCTTTCTCATCCTATTCCACTATTTTCAGTGTTCTATAAATTCTCCATAGAAGATCCACCCCAAAGTGCTCCTTCTAAGTTTGTTTTTTTTTTCCAAACATTCCATGGGTACTGGTCCAACAGGGCAGAACATCTGTTATCTCTTATTCTCATGCTATGATCCACATGCCTCTTTTTTTGATCATTCATTTCTTAGATGATATCTTTTATGTCACTTCTTGTGTGCAAGTAATCATTGGTAATGTGTTGGCACCTACTTACATCCTCCATTGCCCTTTGGGTCACCCACAGTTTTGATTCTTCAGAGAATGTAGTTTTTCTCTGATTGGTAGATATATAGCATCATGGGGAGAACACTGGTGTAGAGAAGATGAGTTTTTGTGTCTGGGAGCAGCTTGATGCCCTTGAAAGCACTGTACAATTTCCTAAATGCAATCTAACCCCTCTCTTATTCCTACTCAATTTTGGATCCAGCTTTTTGTCTGTCTACAATACTTGGTCTAGACATGTATACAAACCCAATAGCTCAACCCAACTACATTTTATAATCTAGAAAATTAACAATCTTCATCCATTAGTTTTTTTTATTTGTGGAATATTAAGTCAGAAGTCTTACCTGGCATTGCCTATAGCATTCTGTGCAAGCAGTACAATATGCAAGGCAAACAGCAACATGTGAAGGGCAGCTTTATAAGAAATCCTTCTTTAATTTGGGTGCTATGCAGGATGATATCTTTCAGGGTGGACATAAAAACCTCTTTAGAGCATACATTTCTCTTCTGTTATTAACATGATATTGATAGAGAGGTGACGACAGAAAATATCAGTTAGTAGATTTAGAGTCAGAAAGACTGAGTTCTTATCCCTTCTCTAAGATTTCTTAGCAATTCACTTAACTTATCTATTTCAGACAATCTTATAAGATTGCAAGTAAAAGAGAAACTATGATCTACATTAAATAATCAGTATTTATTAAGTATTGATTATATCCCAAGTGTTATGCTAGGGACTCAAAATATAAAGACAAAACAAATAATCCTTGATCTCAAGGAACTTAACATTTTGTCACGGGGTACAGTGCATGTAGATAAAAATATGTACAAAATGTGTATAAAATAAATACAATGTATCTGTTAAGGAGAGGCAATAACAGGTAGGGAGTTAAATCAGTCAATAAACATTTATCAAGTGTCTATTACATGCCAGTTTTGGTGCCATATTCTGGGGATACAAAGAGTCAAAAGATACTTCCCCTCCTCGAGGACTCAGAAGCAGATGGAGGAAGAAAACAAATATATACTGGCAAGCTATGTACAGAATAAATAAGAAATAATTAACAAAGGAAAGGCATTAGAATTAAAAGGGATTATGAGGGGGCAGCCAAGTGGCTCAAGTTTGAGAGCAAGGTCTACAGTTGGGAGGTCCTGGGTTCAAATTTTAGACACTCCTAGCTGAGTGATCCTGAGCAAGTCACTTAATCCCCATTGCCTAGCCCTTAACACATTTCTGCCTTGGAACCAACACTTGGAGAAGAAAAAAGTTAAGATTGGGAAAGTTTTTTCTGTAGAAGAAAGATGGGATTTTAGTTGGGATTTAAAGGAAGCCAGGGAAGCCAGTAGGTAGAGATGAGGATTGTAAAGCATGAGGGATAGCCAGAGAAAATGCCCAGAGCCGAGAGATAAAATGTCTTGTTGATGACACAGTAATTAGGACTGGAAAGCATATAGTGGAGAGTAAGGTATAATAAGACTGGAAAGGTAGAATGGGGGCTGGGTTATGAAAGGCCTTGAATGCCAAACAGAAGATTTTATATTTGATCCTAGAGGTGATGGAGAAACACCAGAGTTTATTAAGTAGAGGGGGGCTTCAAGGCCTGACCTACACTTTAAGAAAATTACTTTGGTAGCTCAATGAAGGATGGATTGGAATGGGGAGTAAGACCCACCAGTAGTTTATTATTATAATCCAGGCTTTAGGTGATGAGGGCTTGCATCAGTGATGGCAGTGTTAGAGGAAAGGAGGAGCTATATTTGAGAGATGCTGCAAAGGTAAAATCAACTGGTCTTGGCAACAGATTGCATTTGGCAACAAGTATATTTGAGAGATGTTGCAGAGGTAAAATCAACAGGCCTTGGCAAAATAAGGGACAGGGAGGGTGAAAGATAGTCAAGACTAGAGGGTGAGATTTGTATTGTGAGTCTGAGAATCTGGGAGGATGGTGTTGTCCTCCAAAGTAAGAGGGAAGGTAGAAAGGAAGAAAGATTTAAGGGAATGACTTAAATGAGTTCCACTTTATTGAGTTTAAAATGTTTACTGGATATCCAGTTTAAGATGTTTGAAAAGCAGTTGGAGATGCAAGATTGGAGATTAGCAGAGATGTTGGGACAGGATAGGTAAATATGAAAGTCATTACTATAGATATGGTAATTAAATCCATGGGAGCTGATGAAATCTTCAAGGGAAATAGTATCAAAAGATAAGAGAAGAGAAACCACAGTGGAGCCCCCTGGAACATCTGGTGATTGTTGTCCTTTGTACTTGAAAAGGACAAAAGTGACATTACTAGGGTGATGTCTTTTGACTCAAAGGTAAATGGGATTTAAGTGAGGCAGTTGCACAAAATTGTTGGCCTCACTCTCTTCTAGAGTCTGATCGGGCTCTAAGCACTCCACAGTGCCTGTTTCAGCTACCTTTATGGCTGTTGGAACAAATTGTTCTTGTCTGTCCCTTACACCTGCTGAGATACTTTTATTAGGGTGTAGCTGCTGTGTATGTGACAGCTTCTTGGAGCCACAGGTGAGTACTGGGTAGTAGATGAGCACCAAAGGAGGAAAGGTGGGACTTTCCTCTTCTGAGATACCTACAGTTAGAGGGCATCATCTGGATGAGGATTCAGCAAAGGAGACAGGAGTGGTCTAATAGGTAGAGCAAAATGGTATCTTGAAAATTTAGAAATAATGGAGTATCAAGGGGGTATAGGTGATGTAATAATTACAATTTAAATTATGAGGCTGTTAGTAGCTTTTTAGTGGCTTTATTATAGTAAAGTAGAGATAGTAAAGAGGGGGAAAAGGATTCCTTCAGTTAAGTGAGCAGAGCACAGAGCCAGAGACTCACCTGCCATACCTTAACCAAAGCAAAGCTCAAGCTCCCAAAAAAGAGCCCTGCGGAGTGGGTCTCAGCCAAATTTATCTTCCAAGCCCCTGTATGTCAAATGCGGCTGTACTTAAAAGGATGCTGGGAATTTAGCTTAGGTGTAGCAAATTTTCCACCTCCACAGTGATCAACAGTATCAAAGACTGCAAAGTTTGAGGAGAATGAGGATTGAGAAAAGGCCATTGGATCTAGCAAACAAAGTCATTCTTAACTCTGGATAGGGTAGTTTCGATAGAATAACAAAGCCAAAAACTGAATTATAAATGGCTAAGAATTATAAAAGGTTAAGGAGAGAGGGAGAAGGGAGAAAGTGGAGCTACCTATTGTAGATGACCTTCTTAAGGAGTTTAGCTACAAAAGACAGAAAAGATGCAAGATAATAGTGAGAATGGAAAGATCAAGGGAGGTTTTTTTTTTTTTTTTTTTTTTTTTTTTGAGGATAAGGGAAACATGAACATATGAACATGTTTAGGAGGAGCCAATAGACAAGGAGAGATTGAAAATGAATGAAATAGTGCACATAACAGAGGAGTCAATCTGTTCAAGGATGTGGGATGGAATGAGATTGTGCAAATAGAGGGGCTCACCTTGGTAAGGAGTAAGGTTAAGACAAGAGTAAAGGAGGAGATAATGGCAGTTAGGTGGCAAATCCAGCCTCAGGCATTAGCAATGTGATCCTGGCAAGTTACTTAACCCTGTTTGCCTTAGTTTCCTAAACTGTAAAAATGAACTGGGAAGGAAATGGTAAAGTATTACAGTATCTTTGCCAAGAAAACCTCAAATGTGGTCATGAAGAATTGGATACAACTGGAATGATTGAACAACAGATGGCAAAAGACCTAAGTGATAAAAGATAAGGAGGGCAAAAAGAGAGCTCATGACTAACGGTCTTAATTTTTCCTGCAAAATATGAGGCGAGGTTCTCAGTTAAAAGGGTATAAGAAGGTGAACCTTAGGATCTTTGAGGATGGATAAAAAAGTTTAGAAGAGCTGCTGTGGAGAGTATAATAGTGAATTAATTAGGGAGATTAATAAAGGATTACTGTTTCTGGATGGGTGTATTTTCTTAAAAAAAAGTTTATTTCTGTCTTTTTTGTACATCATTATATATTTCCTCCAGGATATCCCCCAGCAACTCCTTTCAGAGAGTCTGCTCATATAAGAAAGAATATTTTTTAAAGCTAGAAAAAAGTAAAAATAGGAGAAAAAACAGCATAACTGAAAAATACATTGAAGTCCTTAATACTTTTAATGACTTCTAGAACTCTTGGTTATTAACCATCACTTTAGTCAAGAATAACTTAGGGGGGGAGTAGCTGGGTAGCTCAGTAGATTGAGAGTCAGGCCTAGAGACAAGAGGTCCTAGGTTCAAATTTGGCCTCAGACACTTTCCAGCTGTGTGACCCTGGGCAAGTCATTTGACCCCCATTGCCCACCCTTACCACTCTTCCACCTAAGAGCCAATACACAGAAGTTAAGGGCTTAAAAAAAAAGAATAACTTAAAGGTAGTCACTATTCACAGAGAAAGTTGACAATTAACTGTTGTCTGTGTCTAATATTATATTTCATTAGCATATTTCAGAAAGGGAAACAGTTGTTAGAATCAAATCAAAATTGAATCACAATTTTTTGTACTGATTATGACAAGATTTTGTGATATGGCAAAATATCAAAAATAAATGAACACATACAAAATGCAATTACATAATTCAGGGAGATAGTCGCTAAGTGAATAGAACTGAAGTTTTCTTTTCATAGGGTCTAGAATAACCTCTGTTCATAAAAGTTTTCATAAGATGATTCCAGGAAATGTTGTAAATCATCTCATAAAAACTTTATAAATTTTTTTTTGTGATATGAAAAAACAGTGTTAGTAACCAACATTTCTCTTTCACAGAAAACAAGAAAAACCTCTAAGAATGAGAAACTGCCTAATGCCCTCTCAGTTAAGAATATCATTTCAGAAATGTGTAAATGCAATTATATTTTAATAAATAAAATAACTGGAAATTTTCTCAGTAAAATGTGTCACTGGAGAAATTAAAAGATGACATTGTTATTGACAATAACATAATACAGAATAAGGAAGACAATTAAAACAGATCAAGAACATTAGGGATACATAAAAAACCATTTTGCTGTTTATAATTAAAGTAGGCTCTTTAATATTCAAATTGGATATATATATCTTCTTAATTGTCTTAGAAATAGTTTTTTTCTTTGGCTTGCATAAAAGCAGTTTTTAAAAAAAATCACAAAAGGTGAAACTTGAAGCACAATGGCTTACTACATTTTAAAAACAACAATGTATGAGATTCCTTTAAAGATTTCAGAATTCTTCAATCACTCTGCCTTATTCCCCAAACCATTCTTTGTAAACTTTTCCTTTATTCTTATCATTATTGTATAATTTCTATGGCTTCTAATGTAATAAAAAATCATTGATATTTCCTTGCATTCAGAACTATATCATTTTTCAGTTAAGAGTCCAAGGTTTGAAGACAGGGATTCTAGGCACTGAAACCAAGACTATTTATCAATTTATTTAATCAGTCAAAAATATTTACTTATTATCTCTTATATTCTTAGAATTGTGGTACGTATTGTACATGCTTTCTTATAAAAGATGTTTCTCATTACAAAGAAGTTATATTCTAAAAAGTCATTGTAAAATTGGTTGCTTGGAATTTCAAACACATAACTGCATAGAAATAATCCCACACGTGGTGGCATGTCTCATGACGTGTCCGAGGCAACCAGAGGTTGTGAACTGGAAAGACCCATCCCTTGATAGAAATAGGGAAGTTCTGAAGAGTTGTGGGAGAAAGAAAAATAGTTCCATTTTGTTCATGTAGCATTTGAGATGTCTATGGATTATATATTTCAAATACTATCTTAATTTTGGAATGACTGATAGAAGAGACTGAGAAAGAGTAGTCAGACTGGTCAGTGGAAGAACTAAGAAAGTAATGTCAAGAAAAAGCCAGAGATAGTGATCAATAGTGTTGGAGTGAGTTTCAGGATGATGAGGATTGAGAAGGACTGACCTATAGATAATTATCTATAAATACAATCAGTACTCTTAGCCCCATTTTGAGAAAAAAAGAGACTGAATCTCTAAGAAATTAAGTCACTTGCCTGTACTCTCACAATTCTGATCCAGTATTATAAGCTTGATACTTTGGAGCAGGGATGTTATAATCCATGCTTCTTGGTATGAGAAATTTCCAATTTAGAAATAACTTATAAAGAGTTACTAACCTCTTCATCTTCTCAGCCCTTTTTTTCCCTTTCTCTTTCTAATAGGTATGGGAACTGTTAGGAAAAGATCTTGAACGTGTAAAGGATCTAAGAAGATTCTGAAGGAAAAGAAGAAGCTGTGAAAAGCAGAAACAATTTTAGGAGAGCCCATTAATCCCCAGGGACAAAATTCTTGCTAGGACTAGCTTGCCTATAATAGTAATCTTCTTTCCCTCAAATAATTTCTTACTTTACTGTCTGAATTTCTTAACTTTAGTAATCTGCCTGAAATTCCATTGATTCAAGAGTGGTTTGAACATTAAATATCATCTCTAGTAAGGTTTTAGTCAGGAAAGATACGTTATAAAAAATGAACAAAAAGGAGGTAAATAATAAGTAACAAATGAGTGCTACCTACAGTATTGGGGCTCTTTTGGAAGAGGGAAAGAAAACAGTGGAAATTGAAAAGAGAATACCTAAGGTAATTTGGGAAGGCTTACGGAAGTATTAAGTAAGATGACATGGAAGGATGATAAGATTTAGATAAAAGGAAACAAGATGATATTCTGGGGAGGCAAAGGCCTGAGCAATAGTGCAGATACAGAAATTAGTAAGCTTATATTCATACACATAAGGAAGAGACCAGACTGTGTAGGATAGAGAGTTTTTGTAGTCACTTTGATTTAGTTTTTGTTTTTTTTCATTGCTAGACATTAAAGGGCTTTGAATATGGCAGTGACACAATAGAAGCAGGGCTTTAGGACTATTGTGACAGTCATATACAAAATTTACTAGAGGGAGGGTAGACTGAAGGCAAAGGAAACCAGTTAGGTAACTCAGTAGTCTTGCTGTCAGGTTATCAGGAGTTGAACTGGAGTTATTGTAGTGGAAATAACTTGTGTGAGAGACATTAAAAAAGAAGCATCAGTAAGCCATGGGCATTAGACTGGGGGATGGGCTAGGGGAGGGAAAAGAAGATCAAGACAGGAATTCAAGATGACTTCAGTTTCAACCTGATTCTAAAGTTGATTATGATGGCTAGAATGTCCCGCCCCCTCAAATAAAAACATATGAATAACTTTAATTCATTAAGATTGTATTAAAGCCAAGATTCAAACTCAGAGACTTGGATTCCAAATTAAATTCTCCTAATCAACTTATCTGCCTTCTATAAAAATTTATTTTCTTTATTTTATTCCAGTAATAAATTTACACATAAGTTTTCAAAGGTTACATGATTCATGTTGTCTCCCTCCCCATTTCCCTACCCCCCCTCCCAGAGTTGACAAGCAATTCCACTGGTTTATACATATATTATCACTCAAAACCTATTTCCATATTATTCTTTTTTGTAAGAGTAATCTTATAAGCCCCAAACCCTAAATCATATACCCAGATAAACATATGATAAATCATAAATCCATATTTTTTCTCCTGCATTTTTAGTCCTACAGTTCTTTCTCTAGATGTAGATAGCATTCTTTCTCATAAGTCCCTCAGAATTGTCCTGGATCATTGCATTGCGGTTAGTAGCAAGGTCTATTACATTTGATTGTCCAACAATATTTCCATTACTGTTTCTCCTGGTTCTGCTTATTTCACTCTACATCAGTTCACGTAGGTCTTTCCTTTTAAAGAAATCATCTGGTTCATCATTCCTTATAGCATAATAATATTCCATCACCATCATATACCACAATTTGTTCAGCCATTCCCCAATTGAGGGACATCCCTCAGTTTCCAATTTTTTGCCACAACAAAAAGAGCAGCTATAAATATTTTTTTACAAATAGGTCCATTCCTGTTTTTTAAAATCTCTTTGGGATACAGACCTAGTAGTGGTATTGCTGGATCAAAAGGTAAGCGTTCTTTTCAAGCCGTTTGGGCATAATTCCAAATTGCCTTCCAGAATGATTGGATCAATTCACAACTCCACCAGTAATGCATTAATGTCCCAATTTTGCCACATCTCCTCCAACATTTATTATTTTCCTTTGTGGTCATATTGACCATTCTGCTAGGTATAAGGTGGTACCTCAGAGTTGTCTAGATTTGCATTTCTCTAATTAATAGTTTTGATTTCTTTATCTGAATACTCCCTATTCATATCCCTTAACCATTTGTCAGTTGAGGAATGACTTGATTTCTTATAAATTTGACTTAGTTCTTTATATATTTGAGAAATGAGACCTTTATTAGAGAAATTTGTTATAATTTTTTCCCCAGATTGTTGCTTCCCTTTTAATCTTGGTTGCAGTGGTTTTGTTTGTAGAAACCCTTTTTAATTTAATATAATCAAAATAATTCATTTTACATCTTGTAATGTTCTCTTATCTCTTATTTGGTCTTAAATTCTTTCCTTCTCCATAGATATGACAGGTAAACTATTCTATGTTCATTTAATTTGCTTATAATATCACTATGTTTAAATCATATACCCATTTTGAACTTATCTTGGTATAGAGTGTGAGATATTGATCTAAATCTAATTTTTGCCATACTGTTTTCCAATTTTCCCAGCATTTTTTGTCAAATAGTGAGTTCTTATCCTCTAAACTAGGATCTTAGGGTTTACCAAACACTAGATTGCTGAGGTTATTTACCCCTAGTCTATTCCATTGATTCACTCTTCTATCTCTTATCCAGTTCCAGATTGTTTTGATGACCACTGCTTTATAGTACAGTTTAAGATCTGGTACTGCTAGGCCACCATCCATCACATTTTTTTTTCATTAGTTCCCTTGATATTCTTGATCTTTTATTCTTCGAAATGAAATTTGTTATTATTTTTTTCTAGTTCTACAAAATAGGTTTTTTGGTAGTTTGATAGGTATGGGCCTGAATAAGTTAATTAATTTAGATAGGATTGTCATTTTTATTATATTAACTTGGCCTACCCATGAGCAATTAAAATTTTCCAATTGTTTAGATCTCATCTAGTTTTATTTGTGTGAGAAGTGCTTTGCAATTGCATTCATATAATTTGTGTTTGTGTGAGAAGTGTTTTGCAATTGCATTCATATAATTTGTGTTTGTCTCAGCAGAGTTTCTCAAATATTTTATATTGTCTAGAATGATTTTAAATGAAGTTTATCTTTCTAACTCTTGTTGATTTTTGTTGGAAATATATAGAAATACTGATGATTTGTGTGGGTTTATTTTGTATCCTGCAACTTTGCTAATGTTATTATTTCCACTAGCTTTTTAGTTGATTTTCGAAGATTTTCTACATATACTGTCATATCATTTGCAAAGAGTGATACTTTAATTTCCTCTTTGCATACTTTAATTCCTTCTATTTCTTTTCCTTCTCTAATTGCTACAGCTGTTTTTTTTCCTACTACTATATTAATTTAAAGTGGTGATAATGGCCATCCTTGCTTCACTCTTGATCTTATTGGAAAAGCGTCTAACTAATCCTCATTGCAGATGATACTTGTGTATGGTTTAAAATAAATACTACTTATTATTTTGAAGAAAGGCCCTTTTATTCCTGTGCTTTCTAGTGTTTTCAATAGGAATGGGTGTTGTATTTTGTCAAAGGCTTTTCTGCATCTATTGAGATGATCATGTAATTTCTGTTAGTTTGGTTATTGATATGGTCAATTATGTGTATGATTTTCCTGATGTTAAACCAGCCTTGCATTCCTGATATAAATCCCACCTGGTCATAGAGAATAATCCTTGTGATATATTGCTGTAGTTTCTTTACTAGTATTTTATTTAAGATTTTTGCATCTATGTTCATTAAGGAGATTGGTCTATGATTTTCTTTCTCTGTTTTTGGGAAAGAAGTGCATTTTCTCAATATTTCCTTTGGAACAGCCTGGGTCAGTATAATTCATAGTATTTAGTTTAGTTTTTATTAATTGTTCCATTTACATTATTGTAGTCATTGCATATATTGTCTTTTTGGTTCTGTTTACCTCATACTACATCAGTTCATCAATGTACTTGTCTTTCTGCAGCCCATCCAACACTGACCATTCCCATATTTAATCATCTTTGCCACTTTACTGGATGTAAGGTCCAACCTCAGAGTTGTTTTGATTTACATTTTTCTTAGTATTAATGATTTAAAGTAATCTTTTATATGGGTTAATAGTTGTAATTCTTTTGAAAATTATTCATTCATACCTTTTGACCACTCATCCATTGGAGAATGGCTCTTGATCTTATTATGTATTTGGGTTAGTTCCATACATACATACATATATATAAATGTAAATATGTCATATGTATTCCAAATATCATATCCTTATCAGAGATATTTAATTCTAAGCACCTTTTCCCTAATTGATTGCCACCCTTTTTATCTAAGTTACATTGATTTTGTTCATACAGAAACTTTTTTCAATTTGATATATTTAAAATTATCTATTTTATCTCTTGTGATTGTTTTGAATGCCTATTTGGTTAAGGGTTCTTCTCCTAAGTACAAGTATGAAAGATAACTGATCTGATATTCTTCTATTTTTTTTTTAAATCCTTACCTTCTGTCTTGGAGTCAATACAATGTATTGGCTCCAAGGCAGAAGAGTGGTAAGGGTAGGCAATGGGGGTCAAGTGACTTGCCCAGGGTCACACAGAAAGGAAGTATCTGAGGCCAGATTTGAACCTAGGACCTCCCGTCTCTAGGCCTGGCTCTCAATTCACTGAGCCACCCAGCTGCCCCCTCTTCTATTTTTTAAGAGTATGACCTTTCATTCAGGTCATATGTCTATTTTGAGTTTTTGCTAAATTTTAAAAATGTCAGTTTAAACCTAATTTCTACCAGATGGGTTTCTAATTGTGGAAGTATTATTATCCCTTCATTCTTACTTTTTTCATTATATCTCTTGAAACTCTAGAGTTTGTGTTCTTCAAGATGAATTTTATTATTTTGTTTGACTCAAAAAGATATCCCTTGAGTTATTTGTTATAGTACTACATGTAGAACTTAATTTGGGCAGTATCATAATTTTTATCATAATCATAACAGATTATTTACATTTATTTTATTTCTATAAAGAATTTTGTTTTGGATGTGTCTTGGTAGCTTGATTCCTAGGTATTTCATGCATTTTGTAGTTATTTTGAATGAGATTTTTCTTTCTATTATTTCCTCCTGGGTTTGTCATTGTTATTTAGAAATACTTTTGATTTTTGTGGATTTATTTAGTACCTTGATGTTTTAGTGAAGCTATTAATTATTTCAATTTCTTTATATATTATATGTGATTTTCTAAACAAGCCATTATGTTATCAGTAAATAAGGATTGTTTTTTCTTCTTTTTGCCAATGTTTCTGAGTTTAATTTCCTTCTCCTTTTTTATTACTTTTGTTAACATTTATAAAACTATATAAAAATTAGGGAAAGTGTTGGGAATAAATTGGTAGGTAACAAGAGATACTGTATCTTCTTTATAGTTTGTTTCTTGTTGCTGTTAAATCAGTTAGCTGCCAGCTGCAGTTGAGCTACAGCCTAGGTAAAAGGTTTGGCCTAGCAAAAATGGCTGACAGTAACACTCTATGGAGACTGAAGTAAAAACAAAACTTTTATTTAATAAAGTTTAAAAGGTTTGAGGAAAGTTAAGGAAAGGTAATGAAGGTTGAGGATTAGAAGTCCTATATCTAACAGGGGGCTAAACTTTTGCCCACTTCCCTCTAGTTTGTGAGAATGTGCTTCTTGCTTAGACTTTCCTGAGCCTAACTTACAACTCTTTATCACTGAACTAAATCCCCAGAATCTATGCTAAATAACCTATTCTGAAAATTATCCATATATATATATTTTACTGCCTCCTTGTATCCCTTCAGATCACTCCTCCAACTCCCAGTACTTTTTTGGCCTAGTCAGGCTTCTGGGCCTTTGGTAGGCCTCAAAGGTCCTGCCTACTCTGCAGTCACACAGAGGGGAAAAAAACTGCCTCTCTCTTTCCTATATAAGTAAGTTTACTGTCTCCTTAGATCTCTTTCAGTTTTAAATCAGTTCTGTTATTCACTCCCTGTCAACTGCCGGCCCTTCCTGGCCTAGCTAGGCTTTTCGGCCCAAGTAGGCCTCAAAATGGCTTGGCCCTCTCAGCCACAAAACAGAGGAAAATTGCCTCTCTCTTTCTCTTTTCTGTTGATTTCCTCTGTAAACTTATTCCAGAAACTCTAACCTGTTCTCCTCCTTCACCTGCCCTTTTTTTTTTTTTTTTTTGAGTTTTTCAGTGTTCCAGGTAACAGAAACACCAGCCTTCTTCTAGGAGGGGGAAAAAAAACAAACTCCTGAAGACCCCCTGCTATGCAGGTTGGCAGTTGAGAAACCAACTGACTCCAGCTACCCAGAATTCCAACAGGCAATGTTACCAAGATTCTCTCTGGCCAAAGAAACCTTACTATTCTTTACTCTGTCCTTAACCGCTAAGATCCCAATTACCCCAAATGGTCCTCATTAGCCCTTTGGTTTAATTAATCCTAATAAAAGGGTACATCCTGATTTTACTCTTGCATTTATTGAGAACATTTCTAGTGTTATCACTGCAAAAAAAATACTAACTTTTTGTTAGTTTTAGAGAGATACTTTTTTTTATTGTAATAAAAATATTTAATTGATGAATATACTTTGTAGGGTTTTTATCTTAAGTATTGTGCTTTTTCAAAAGTTTTAAATACATCTATTATTAAATTCATATGATTTGGGATGCTTTCCTTTTTGTTTTTCTTTCCTCATTTTAATAACAAATTTCCCCATAAGTTTTCCAAAGTTATATGATTCATGTTATCTTCCTCCTTTCTTCCCTCCCTGCTCTCGGAGTTGACAAGCAATTTAATCTGGTTTATACATGTATTATCAAGGAAAACACATTTCCATATTACTCATTTTTTGTAGGGTAATATCCTAAACTCCAAGTCATATACCCAAATAGTCAAGAGATAAATCATAAATTATAATCTGCATTTATACTCCAACAGTTCTTTTTCTGGAGTTGGATAACATTCTTTTTCATAAGTCCTTCAAAATTGTCCTGGATCATTATATTGCTGTTAGTTGCAAAGTCTATCATATTTTATAGTTCCACAATATTTCAGTTATTCTGTATAATATTCTCCTGGTTCTGCTCATTTCACTCTGCATTATATAAGGGGTAAAAAATTATTGTTGGACTAAATATTTAAGAATTTTGGTTGCCAGGAATTGATTACACAATTCCAAATTAAAGACCTGTGAAAAGGGAAAAGGGGGTGTTTGGTTAGATATTAATATTTAAAAGGTATAGTTGCCAAGGAATTGAATAAATACCAATTCCTAAAATGATTTTACTAATTTATTTATAAAATATAGGAGTGAGTGGAAGTAGAGAGATGAGAAGAGGGTAGAATAAGAGATCTAGCTTAAAGAACTAGACTATGTACTCAATCCCTGTCTTTGCTCCCTTAGGGCTCCAGAGGTCCCAGCTGGAGAGCCTAAAAGTCAATTAATAAGGGTTTTAGCCACAAGGGTTCCTCCTAATCAAGGGCCCCTCTGGAGGCTAGTACCTCCAGGGAGGTTAAAGGAGTCAGCCATTTTCACTTACCACATGTAGTTCTAAGGGAGAGATTTAAGAACAGTCTTACCAAGGTCTCAGGGTCCCAGCCAGCTCTCCTCCAGGTCCAGAAACGAACAAGAAGAGGCTTACACAAAGTTGTCTCTCCCTTTTAAAGACACTTCTTTTGCACCACTTCTTGTGCATTCCTTCTAGTTTACATGTCCAATGACAACAGACACTTTGCTTAGGACTGCCCAGGGGGCAGTCAGTCAATTTTGATTCATTACCCACTCTTGCACATGTGGGTCACAGACTTCCCCACTTATGAATTAAGTGGTGGTGTTTACATTTTTGGTGATTAAATTTAAAGAGAGGGAGGGTAGGTTTAATCTCATTATCACAGACCCAAGACAGGATGACTTTTATGGTAGTTTATTTACAAATAGGAAGAGTAAAAGTGGGGAATTTAAGAGAGAGAGAAAGAGAGAGAGAGAGAGACTGACTGAGAGAGACAGACAGACAGAGAGAGACAGACAGACAGAGAGACTTACTCTAGCCTGGTCCGAAGGTCCGAACCAGGCAGGGCTTCAAAGGCCCCAGCAAAGTGGGGGCACAGAGGTTAATTAAACAAGGCTTCTAGCCTTGAGTCTTCCTCCAGAAAAGCCAAGGAAAGGGAGTCAGCCTTCCACTCACTCACATGATAATCTAAAAGGAAGCAGTCTGAGATCTCAAACCCAAGCTTCTCCAAGGCCAAGTTCAAAGGGCAAAATCCCCCTCACAGGAAGTTACCATCATATTTAAAAGGTAGTTCTTTGTGTCACTTCCTGTGTCCAGCCTCCAGTTCTACGTGGACAAATGGCACTCTCAACCTCGCTTCAGACTTTGGGCAGTCAGTTCTTTCTGATTTGTCACTCACTAGCACATGTGGGTCATAGACCTTCCTGCTCAACCCTTAATTCTAAATGGGGTGGTGTGTATACATTCCTGATGGCTAAAGTCTAAAGAATAAATAGGGGAGAGCTAATTCCATCTTCACAATTAGCTCATGTAGATCTTATCAGTTCTTTTCTAAATTAACCTGTTCATCATTCCTAATAGCACAATAGTATTCCGTGACTATGATTGCTTTTCTTTTTAATATGATTGGTATATTATTTTCCAAATATCAAACTATCCTTGTATTCCATGTACAAATCAAATTTTGTCATAATGACTAAGTTTTTCATATATTGTGTTCTTTTTTGCCAAGACTTTATTTAAAATTTTTGAATCAGTATTCATGAGAGAGAGCTTATATTGTTTTAGCGAATTAACACCAAATTAATGAGTTATAAAAATTAAAGAACAACAAAGCTATTTAATTAGAATGCTACATTGGCCTTAGATAATGCCTAGTTCTTCCCTTCCCTCACTAGATACAGCTTCCTTAGCCAAAAGACAACAGTATTTCAAATTTAGTTTGACCAAAAGTATGCTTTCTAACCACTTACCAATGACTATTATGCTATTCATTTTGGTAGAGATTTGCTTACATTGTGAGAAGATTCTGACCAAAGAATTGAAAGGAGATTGTAAATTATCACAGAGTTCCAAAGATTAAATCATTATACACTGTTTGATAGTTAATGGTGCAATCAAAATACAATGAAATTTGAGTATGACTGTTTTGATGACAAAAAAGCTTATGACACAATCCCACATTCATATCTACTAGAAATTTTGAAGGCTTATGACATTGACCTTTCAATTGTTCATTTTTTTTTGCAGCATACAATGAGTAAATGAAATATTATGTTACAGTTTTCAAAGAGTAAAAGCCTGTTAAATCAAAGTTGATCTGTACTAAATGGGGAACATTTTATAGGCTGTTTTAATCCTCTCTTGTCCTATTGGGGATTGATTCTATTAAACAAATGGTTTCTTTAGTAATTTCCTCGACATGAACAATTTGAACTTCTATACCAACTCAAATGAAGTTTCATGAACTGTAGAAAATGATGAATAACTTTTCATATTAATGTGAATTATGGAGTTGAGTATAAATACAAATTAATGCATTTAATAAGAGTAGTCCATTGTGATAGTTCATAGTTAATAAAAATAACATTTAAGATTTAATGTAAACCTAAATTTGTAAGTTTCCTACCATTCAAGGAAAAATGGCTACAGAACTGTTAGGAAAAAGAACAGAGAAAATATTTGGCTTGAATGTGGAAAAAAATATCGAAAAGTTATCTTGATGTGATTGTCAGTGACTGTATTTATAACATATATTTTCTGATGAGGCCAAGGGGTATGTTGGTATAATTTAGGAGAGACTGATTGCTACTAAAAGTTATCACAAATATATAATTAAGCATAATTTGGCTAATGGTAGGTGCCAATAATATTTGACAAACAGAGAAGCAATTGAAAGTATACTTATTGGACACAGTGGCCTAAATGCATTTGCTAAGAAGATAATAATAGCAAACCCTCAAATGTAAATGAATAATTGGATTAACACAATATGAGAAACCTCAGACCTTTTGAAGGAAGACCAATTCTAAAACCTGTTGGGATAATGACATAATATTAGAACAATAATCAGAGCAAGTAGTCTATTTAATTAAAAAAGCAACAGAGTTTATGATTTAATAGATAAGAGAAAGAAGTATGCAGGAATCTTCATATATGCAAGTTATAGACAATCTCTCTCTATAACATTGCCCTAACCAAAACCATTTTGTAATAAAATTATTAATGGACAAATCATAGTCATATTTGTCAATACAGTCTCAAAACTTCTTGTAATGTTCTTCTGATGATCTCCCATTATATTTTATTTGTGAGAGATGAAGACAAGTGGTATGGAGTAGTGTAGTGAAATCAGTTTTGAGAAGGCCAACTTCTCTGTCCAGTACTGGGTTCTAATTCTGGCCTTGCAGATCATAATTTATATATAAACATTATATAATATTATATATTCAACATTCCAACCAGGGCAACTGATAGGTTGCCCCAAGCAAACATGGCAATGTTAATAATCCTACATTACACCTTAGGCAAAACATTTCTCTTCCCTTCTGTTTCTTCTGTTGTAGAATGAGGAGTTTAGACCAGATAAGCTATGAGGTTACTTCCAAGTCTAAATATTATTCTTTGGTAGTAATTGCTCCTTAGAGATTCAGAAAAAAAATTAATGGCAACTTACTCTTTAGAATTCTAAAAAGTGAAAAGCATTAAAACCAACACTTAGTTACATAGCTCACGTTGGAGCCAAATGTGGCAGGATTGCTGGATACATCCATACATCCTTGTCTTAGCTACCAATGAGTTGGATCCTGAGGGTCACTCCCAACGTGCCTCATTGGCTTTTAACACTGTGCTGGCTGTAAAATTGGAATACTGGGACACTGGAATACTAGGACACCTGAGAGGCCTGAAGACCCGAATTCTTGTTCTATCAACCTCAAATGGAAAAGAAAAAATATAGAGGCCAAGACCCAAGGCCCAGTTCCAAGGCTTCTGCCTCACAGCATTGTCTCACCAGATGCTGTCAGCAAGAGTCAAACCATCTGACTACAGTGGAACAGAATCAAATAGCTGAAGGGTCTCCATGATCATAACTCTCCTGGAAGCAGACTCTTCCCCAAAGCAAGTGCACTGTCTAGGCCCTTGGTACAGAAGCATTATTATTCTTATAATGATGAAACTAGGTTCAAAGGAATTAAATGTCTTATCCCTATTCTTGGTTGATGAGTTTGAACCTTACCATTTGATTCCAAGATTAGTAATAAAACTAGTTTCTTGGTTTCCAAGATGCTGAGATACTAGAGACATCTAGCAGCTTTACTGCAAGGAATTTGTAATTTAAAAAATACCTAAGGGAGAAGAGGCAATTTATAAAGGATTTTTCCTATTAAAAAAAAATCATTCCCTATTAGCTATGGCACTGCTTACTTTTTCTTGGGATAAACAGACCTTGGTTATTGGCCAATAGGGTTTGTAATATTGCATAGTCTGTTGAGACCAGGCTACAGACACAGACTACATACATAATGAGCATTGCATGGGAAATTGTGACTTCTTCAGCGATGGTGAAGCTCTTGATGGATATTTTTGCTCTGTTCATTTTCCACTAAGATGTCTAGTACAGTTTTCATGCGGCCTACGGAACACTCCACCATATATAGTTCCCGAAGGTGCAAATTACGATTCATCAAATGGTTGTTGATGTTTTAAAACATTATGAACTTCTTTAAAATATATTATAAAACATATTATAATCTTTAAAACCCATGCCTGCCATCCAAGGTAGCATTTATATCTCGGAATTATACCCTTTTATCTTCTTTGCCCCCATACCAGCCCTTCAGAATTTTCACCGAATTGCAAACTGGGAGTCAGGTAATAATGTTTGTTTCTTAGCTTTCAGAGGAAGCTGTTTATTTTCGTAGGCAATTTTCATGTGTGATGAAGTGAAATGTTGAGAAGGCAGCCTCTCATCAGTGGACAAACAATGCCTAAGAATTTAGCTAATGGCCCCCCTTCAGTGCAGAGAATAGATGGCGACAATTGTACTTCCAGACTAAACCAAGAGCTCCTTGTTTGGCTGCTAGGTGTTAATGCAAATTTGTTCTTCAGCTCATTCAGCCCTGGGGCTCCCATCCTTTGATTTAATTAAATGTAATTGGTTACATTGCTCCTCCCCGGCCCCTGAGGTGTTTTTGTTTATTGCTTACTCTTTGCAATAATGCTTCAATTCAAGGCAGAAAATGCTGGATAAATAAGAGCCTTTTTCCCAATGCTGGCTTTGCCAGGAGATTATTCCCCTCAAATAGTTTGGTTTTAGTGTTGAAAGTAAATGACCAGTGAAATAAACTCATTGGGTGGCAAATGTAGCATATCCAGAAGCACAGAAGTAAGTAGGGTAAATTACACGAGACTGGGAAAAGATGTGAAGTTGTAACATTAAAGTAATAAATGTATGCGATAGTATTGTAAGTGCATTTGACACTTTGAAATAAATAATGTTTCAGTTATTAGGACTATCATTGTTCCAGTATTGTATTGTTATCAAAAGATTACTCTTTTAAAAGTGCTATGAAATTCATAATTAAAAAAAAAACGAAGCCACATCTTTTAACTCATGTGCCACTGACATTGTTAAGAAATCCTTGAGTTAAGAAATACTGACATATGAATTAAGTCTATACAATTATCTGATTCCATAATTGGATGATAGTTTTTTTGAACTTAATTACATTTTTCCTGCCTCATATTTTAGGTAGCAATTTTTGGTGAATGATACTTTTCTTTAAGGTTTTCATTTTCTTTCTGGACATGGAGTGGAGAGGAATTGTCTTACTATTTTGACAACCTCTGAGGAAAAAAATCCAAGAAATTTAGAAGTTAAGGAACCATCCCATCAGTGGTTTCCAATTCAGCTTTGAGGTCTACTCTATATAAATGTCTTTTCCTTTTTCTGTTCCTGTCAGTTAGAGAGAATGACCAGCCAGAAGCTAGTATTTTATTCTAGTGTTGCCTGGTTAGGTCTTTTATTTGCTTTCATCTTTCCCTGGTCTTTATTTCTCCCTTTTTTATGCAGATGTATAAGACACTGCATCAGTGACATTTTTATTAATGTCACAGACTTTCTAAGACCTTGCTGTGTCACAGGCACTACTCATATCTTTTATGATGGAAAAGAATGAAAAATCCATGTTAAGGACCCAAGTATTATTTTTGCCCTTCACAACGCTTCCCTCTCATTCTACTGTAGATATACTGGAGTTTTAGGCTTATCATATTATACTATCAGAACGTCAGGTCTTTCTTCTAGTGGGTACCTTTAATGAAAACCACTTGAGTAATTATTAGAGCAAATACTTCCTTTGGAAGGTGGGGAGCTTGAAGTCAGCTGAGTGGCAGTTCAGTTGTTCAGGGAAGAAATCAGGTTACATATCTCCACATCTGGGAAATGAGTTCTTAAAAGAAGAAACTTCACCTTGAATTTCCTTGAGCACAAACCAATTGTGGTATATAAGATATCTGTAGTCGTGTCTCCGAACATCTAGATAGGAGAGAGATATTTCTCCATACCATTGGCTTGGTGTTATGAGCGTTTATCATTCCTTGCCCAGTTTTTATTTAGGGGTAAAGGCCAGATTGATACCCTTTCTATAAGCAAAGAAGACATTTTTGAAGGAACATTTATGAAATCTTGTACTGCATACATGACTATCTAATATCAAAAGAAAAAGGCAAGTAATAGGAAGGAAAGAAATTCTATGGTTGCCATCCGGCTGTAGCTAGATTCTTTCCTTTCTACTTGACTAATTTTCTTCAGTTTGCACTGGTAATAATCAGCCCATTGCTCTTCCCCTGACTGTGACTCTTCTGCATCTACAGATTTGATTGGAGACTCTCAAGCCCTGCCTGGGCTCTGGAGCACTGATTGCAGAGGCACTCCACACACTTACCTCTGAGGCATTTGGCAGCAGACTGGGTACTGTTGAGCAGTGATGCCCCTGGCTCTCACCAGAGGGTACTGGTGGGAGGAGAAACAGAACATAGTCCTTCCTTGCAGCTGTCAGACAGTGATTATGTCAAATGGGTTTTCAAGGAGCCACAAAGTAATTGCAGGGTAACTTTTTGATGTTATTTTCCAATGTTTGCCTCAGCAGATGATGATGATTAATTGATGTATATTATTTTATGCAAATTTGAAGCTTCATTTGATTCTAAAGGTTGAGGTTAGTACTTTGGGGTAGAACCAGCTCTTTTGGTTGGGTCTGTTCTAATCCCAAACCAGATTATCTCACTTAAAATTTCAAAAAAGAATCTCTCTCTCTCTCTCTCTCTCTCTCTCTCTCTCTCTCTCTCTCTCTCTCTCTCTCTCTCTCTCTC
>NC_058131.1:91948530-92021191 GCF_016433145.1 Gracilinanus agilis
AGAGAGAGAGAGAGAGAGAGAGAGAGAGAGAGAGAGAGAGAGAGAGAGAGAGAGAGAGAGAGAGAGAGAGAGAGAATGTGTCTCCTTCCTATGGGGCAATACTTTAACACTATAACTCAACAACTAACTCCCCACATTGGTGTGTTTCCTTTTAACAACTAATTAAACTTATAATTTGGCTTATTTTAGTAGGTTCTAAGCTTTTTTTCTTCCATCTGAAACATTTTCATATTAACCATGTTGTAAAATGAAAAAAAAAGGAAAAAAAGTTAAAAGTGTGCTTCATTGTACATTCAGAGTTTGTAATTTTTCTCTTGGAGATGGATAGCATTTTTTCATCATGAATCCTTTGGAATTGTCTTGAATCATTGTTTTGGTCAGAGTAGTTAAACTTTTCATAGTTAATCATCTTTACAGTATTGCTGTCTACAATGCTCTCCTGGTCCTGCTCACTTTTCTTTGCATTAATTCATATAAGTATTCCCAGGTTTTTCCAGAAATCATGCTGCTTGTCATTTCTTATAGTATTCCATCACAATCATATACCATAATTTGTTAGCTATTCCCCAATTGATAGGCATACACTCAATTTCCAGTTTCTTGCCACCACAAAAAGAGCTGATATATATATATATATATATATATTTTTTTTTTGGGGGGGTACGTATAGGTCCTTTTCTCCTTTTCTTTGATGTCTTTGTGATAAAGACCTAGTAGTGGTGTTGTTGGGTCAAATGGTATGCACAGATTTATAATACTTTGGGCAAAATTCCAAAGATTTTCTCTCAAATCACAACTCCACCAGCAGTGCATTAGTGTTCCTATTTTACCACATCCTTTCCCTTCTAGCTATTATCAGTTTTCTTTTCTGTTATGTTAGCCAATCTGAAAGGTATGAGATGGTGCCTTGGATTTGTTCTAATTTGTATTTCTCTATTTACAATTTAGAGCATTTTAATATGAATTTGCTTTGTTTGCTATATTTTTGAGAAACAAGGCCTTTATTACAAAAATTTGCTATAAAATCCCCCTTCTCAGTTACCTGCTTTCTTTCTAATCTTGGTTGCATTGGTTTTGTTTGTGCAAATACTTTTTAATTTTGTGTAATTAAAATTATCCATTTTTCTTCCCATGATACTCTCTATCTCTTGTTTGGTTATAAACTCTTCTCTAATCCACAGATTTTTTTAAAACCCTTACGTTCTTTTTTAGAAAAATCAATCAATTAATTAATTGAAAATATTTTTCCATGGTTGCACAATTCATATTATTTCCCTCTCCTTTTCCCTCCCCCCTCCCAGAGCTGACAAGCAATTCTATTGGGTTATATATGTATCATTGTTCAAAACCTATTTCTAAATTTTTCATATTTTCAATAGAGTGATCATTTAAAGTCAAAATCCCCAAACATATCCCCATTGAACCATGTAATCAATCATATGTGTTTCTTCTGTATTTCTACTCCCACAGTTCTTTCTCTGGATGTGGATAGCATTCTTTCTCATAAGTCCCTCAGAACTGTCCTGTATCATTGCATTACTGCTAGTAGAAAAGTCCATTACATTTGTTTGTGCCATAATGTATCAGTCTCCGTAAAATGTTCTCCTTTTTCTGTACCTTTTGCTCTGCATCAATACTTGGAGGTCATTCCAGTTCATCTAGAAATCCTTCAGTTCATTATTTCTTTCAGCACAATAGTATTCCATCATCCTCAGATACCACAATTTATTCAGCCATTCCCCAATTGATGGACATTCTCTCATTTTCTAATTTTTTGCCACTATGAAGAGTATAGCTATAAATACTTTTATACACATATTTTCCCCTATTATCTCTATGAGGTACAAACCCAGCAGTGGTGTGGCTGGATCAAAGAGCAGGCAGTCTTTTAAAGCCTTTTGCGCAAAATCCAAATTGCCCTCCAGAATGATTGGATCAATTCACAACTCTACCGGCAGTGTATTAGTGTCCCAATTTTGCTACATCCCCTCCAATATTATTTTTCTTTGCTGTTATATTGGCCAATCTGCTAGGTGTGAGGTGGTACCTCAGAGGTGTTTTAATTTGCATTTCTTTAATTAAGAGAGTTAGAACACTTTATGTGTTTTGATTTCTTCACCTGAGAACTGTACAATTTGTGCAATTGACTTAGTGCCTTATAAATTTGAGAAATCAGAGGTTTTTGTTATAAAGATTTTTTCCCAATTTGTTGCTTCCCTTCTAATTTTGGTTGCTTTGGTTTTGTTTGTACAAACCCTTTTTAATTTGATATAATAAAAAATAATCATTTTACATTTTGTAATATTCTCTATCTCTTGCTTCATTTTAAATTCTTTCCTTTCCCACATATCTGACAGTTATACTATTCTATGTTCACCTAATTTATTTATAATTTCCCTCTTTTATATTTAAGTAATTTACCCATTCCGAGTTTATCTTGGTTTAGGATGTGAGACATTTATCTAAACCTAATCTCTCCCATACTGTTTTCCAATTTTCCCAGCAGTTTTTGTCAAATAGTGAAACCTATACCTTCTGTCTTATCCAATACTATGTATTGGTTCTAAGGCAGAAAAATGGTAAAGGCTAGACAGTGGGGGTTAAGTGATTTGCCTGGGGTCACCCAGCTAGGGAGTATCGGAGGCCAGATTTGAACCCAGGACCTCCCATCTCTGGTCCTGACTCTCAATCCACTGAGCCACCTAGCTGCCCCTACCATGACAATTAAAAGATAATTTTGCCTCCCCTATTTCATTAAAAAACAAAGCTTTTCTGAATAATTCTACCCATTTGGTGCTCTATGTCCGTTTTGGAAAGGAGTTATCCAAACCATCCTTTTGTTGCATAGAACCTTCTGAGGACAGCAAAGACCTTGATGCCTGGGAAACCCTTCATAGAGAATGGAAGGGTTAGAGAGAGTTGACTGATGCCATAGTCAAAATTACTCTGTTTCAGAGGAGTAAATCCTTCTGCCTGATGATTCCAAGAAAATATTGGTCTATAGAACCCTCCCCCTTCTTGGAATAGCACTTATGTATCAGACATGATCTCTGGTCACTGTGATGAAGTTGCTGTTTTAAAAGCCTGTTCCATTATTCTACTTTTAAAAACTTTATTCCACAGATTCTTGGGAGATGTTATAGAAGGCAGAAAATTCAGCAAATATAATCAAGACCACAGCCTCAAACTTTCCTTGTAGTTATATGAATATTGTTATGGGCAATAAGGGGCTAAAGATGCTAGTGACGGTTGCTTAAAGGAGAGAGACCCTAACCACAGCTAGTTGTGAGTTTAAGATTTATTCCCCACACCAGCTGGGCAAAGCCTCCTTTAAAACTGAAGATTCTTTGCTATCCACGAGCCCTAGAGACCAGTCAAAGCAGGCAGTTGAGTAGGAGTAACCAGGAAGTAGAATGTAGGATCCTGAAATCTTAGCTTGAAATGAAGGATTACCACTGGCTTGGAAATGGCTATAGCCAGCTAGAGATATTACTAGGATTGACTACTTTAAACTAGTTACTGTCACTAAGGTAATAAGTTGGCTTTCAAAGATTATTTTAGGCTTTAAGATCACACTCAGTTTATTGATATCAAACTGAGGGTAGGTAAGAGGGAGAAGGAAAGTGGATGATGGAACCCTAAAGATCTTGCCTAAGTATTGACTAAATAAATATTGAAACACAAGTTGTTCCCTAAGGTGCAGAGTATGGGAAAACCTTGGGAGTCTTTTCCCAACTCTGTTGCTGTTTGTTGCTGAGTCCAGAGGCTAACAAACCCCTGGGTCAGATGCTGTTGTATTCTTGAAGTTAGCTGTTCACTCTTGCTTGATTTAAAGGTTATTGGCTATGCCAATAAGGTATTGATTTGGCAGGTAGGTTGTCCCTACCTGCCTGCCTAATCCAACTTCCAAACCTCCTGGGGCCCAGTTTGGCACCACCTCCCTAACCCAAGGAGATGAAAGAAGTCCAATCTCAGGGGTTTGTGGACCCCAATTTATACCTTGTCCTTAACTGTCACCTTGGCACATGCCCTGGGGTGCTTTGCCAGGTTCTGTGTTCCAAAGTGGCAAACTGCTATTTTGTACCTACAGAAAATGGCTGCCCATTTCTGCATATCACAGTACCCTGGACAGTGGTGATAGTAGAAAGAAAGAAAGATATATTTTATAATGGCCTAAATAATGATTGCAGCAGTAGCAAACTCAACTTGCACTGCAATCTCATGTGCTCAATAGGTAGACTATAGTGAGGGCAAGTCTCTTGCCTTTAGGTATAGGAAGAGAGCCAATGTAACCAGTCTGCTGAGCTAGGGGTAAGGAATTACATCTCATTTCCTTCATAAATATGTGGCATAAACTCACAGCTGATTTGATCCCTATTTTCTCTGAGGAGATAAAAGCAATGTTCTTTCACCTATTTCCTCTGTTCCATATATTAAAGTTTCCAAACAGCTAGTGTTATCTCATGTAACCTCCCATGCATAGATGCAAATCACAAAAATACAACAGTACAAAATTTTGCAGATTCATTAGACAGTCCACAAAGTTCACTAAATAAGCTAACAAAAAAGGAACATTTTACAAAATTTACCAAATATCTCTGCTTGCTTAGCCTTATTAATCTTAACCCATAATAAGAAGGAAGAGCAAAGGCAAAAATGCTTCCATCTAGAAAAGAAACTTGGTCGATATTGAGCTTTCAAAATTCAGTAGAGGTACATGGAGCTCTCACCACAGACGTTTGAGGACCTGAGGTCAACATGGCATTTTTTCTTTCTCAAATGAGTAAACTGTCCTTGGGAAAACTCTTTCAATAAGTCCTTTTCTGCATAAGAGTATCCATCTGATGTCTACCCCAAAAGTGCCCCTTTCTAGTGCAGAGGATAGTTCAGAGAATTAGTGTAGTATGACTGGAGGAAAGATTACAGGAGAGTATTATATTCTGTCAGTCAGATAAGCATTTATTAAGTACTTCCTGTATGCCAGGGACACACATGAATTAGGGGGGAACATAGAAAAGAGGGGTAAAATAGTCCTTGCCCTCAAGGAGCTCATACTGTAATTTGTAGTATACAGAATTGGGGTGATATAGTTTTTTCTAGCTTTGGCTGAGTTCCAAAAGCTGTTAGGGGTTAGCTCGGCTCATTGACCACCTCCCTCCACGGAAGATCCAGCCAACTGCCTTTTCCTCAAGATTCCAAACCCCTAACAGCTTTTGGAACTCAGCCAAAGCTAGAAAAAACTATATCACCCCAATTCTGTATACTACAAATAGAAGAGACATGTAAATAACTAGGTATATGCAGGTATCCCTCCCATATTGCAGGGATTAGGAGCTCATTGCCCTCACAATCTGGAAAATCCTCATAAAAGTTTTTGACTCTCCAGAGAAGAAATCTGAATTTTTATTTTTTATTTTTCTTTTATGAAGTGTTTATAATACCTTTTATGCATTTGTGTGTTACTAAACTTTTAAAGATATCTCTCTATTTCTAGCCTTTGTGTGTTTTCTGCTGTCCTTTATGTTTTTTTTGTTTGTTTTGTTTTTTTGCAAACATCAACTTTTTATTCATTCATCCGTTTAGTTTTTGTTTCATTTATTTTTTTACTTATTTTAATTTTAAAAAAGAAATTGTGTGTATTTCTTATTAAAAGATAAAATATATTGATGTTATATAATACTATAAATATCTTATGCATTTCTGAGTTTTAAAACTTTTTCTTGCCATCTATTGGCCTTTGCACATCATTTGCGGCTTCCACAAATTCCACCCCAAATTTTCATTTAAGTTCTTATGCTGATCCGTGATATATCAAAACCCCAATGGGGAAAGTCATGATGTGGAAAGTTGGGATGTGGAAGGAATACCTGTAATTGGAAGGTTATGTCAAAGGTGAAAGGACTAGCATTTGAGAGGTGGGATAAGGGACTAGCTTTTGAGAGGTGTGATGAGGGACTAGGAAAGACTTCTTGCTAAAGACAAATTTTGACCTGAGTCTTAAAGCAAGCCATTGAAGCTTAGTAGTTGGAGATGAAGAGGAAGAACATTCTAAGTATAGAAGAAAGCCAGTGAAAAGGGACAGGAATGGGAGATTGGAAATGTTTTGTGGAGAAGCAAAGAGTTAAGAACACTGAACAGGTAAGAAGGGTTAAGGTCATGTAGAGCTTTAGAAGCCAGATGACTATATTTTATGCCACTTACCTTCTACCTGTCTGCCTCTTTTCTTGTTTGTAAAATGGGGATAATGATAGCCTCTATTTCTAGGGTTGTAAGGATCAAATAATCTAATATTTGTAAGTTTCTTTTTAATTCTTAAAATGTTATATAATTGCTAATTAGGCTTAAGTTTATTATTTAATCTTCCATAAATTTGCTCCATTCTACTTTTCTAGGTTTACTGTTTATTCTTTTCCTTCCCCTAATGATGACATTTCCATTTCCTATTTCCATTCTTGGGAGGCATTTCCTTCTCACTTGTGCTAGTGGAATCCTTGGCTTTCAAAGTTCAAGTCAATTCCTACTGCTTGTAAAATCAATTCTTCCCATTCCCTACCCCATGACCTTCCCTGACAAATTATATTACATCTAATTTTCTATATATTTAATTTTCTCCTTATGGGCAAGGGCTACTCTTTTTTTTTGTCTTGGTAATTCCAGCACCAATATTTGATATTTTGATATTTGGTAGTTCTTGGAATAAAGTGGCATTATTTATGTTCTCATTCCTTGATCCCTTTTCTTAATTTGATTCTGTATACCATCCTTTTCTTTCTGATACTTTCTCTTTCCTTGACTTTCAAAGGATAACATCTTTGACTATTCCTTCTCTATCTCTTTTGTTGGGTCTTCATCCTCTTCCCACTTCTTATATATGGGTGACCTTCATTTCTGCCCATGAGCCTTTTTTCTACATTTCTCTATGTGAAATCTCATCTACTTCTATGACTTCAATCATATAACTCTCTGGAGATGACTCTCAAGTTTTTGTCTTTATTCTCAATCTTTTTAATTTGCCACTCCTATTTCTAACAGGTCTTTATCTCTTCTTTCCTATATTAATGTAATAAACTTCTCGCTGGTTTGCTGCCATTAGTTTATGCCCTCTTTAATCTATCCTTCACATTATTGCTGAAGAAATCTTCTGAATGCACTACTCTGATATTACTCATTGATTCAAAAAGGTTTTAGTGATTCTCTTTTGCTTACTGAGTTTATATTATACTATTTAGTATACTATAAACTACTGATCCTGGCATTCAGAAGCCTCCAAAATTTGGTTTCCAATCTTATTCAGCCTTATCTCATAGTACTCTCTTTCATATAGTTAGCTTTCATCTTGTAGAAATTATATCTGCCCTCCATTTTAGTCTTGCCCTTTCTTACCACCAGCCCTTGCTTATGCCCTTCCTGTCATTTGGTATGGACTACCTCCTATACCCCTTCCTCCTTATTACTCAGAGGCATAATAGAAAGAAGACTAGATTTGAAGTCAGAGGACTGAGGACCTGGGTTTGAATCTTAACTGGACTACTTCCCTAAGTAAGTCATTTCACTGCCATAAGCTTAATTTTCCTCATCTATAAAGTAGAAGTAATGAAACCTGGTCTGACTACCTTATGTAAATATTGTGGAGTCAAATGAGACCATGTATATGAAAGCAACAAGTATTTTTTAAATTATTATATAGGCATATGTGGCCCTAATGCTTTATTTCTGTCCATGAAAACACATTTTTAGGCACTTAACAAAGATGCTCCATACCTCTTTTCTAATAAATGTAATTATAGGAGACCTAGACATTTCTACTGAATCAGTCAATAATGTAAATCAGATGAGAACAAGCCCTTAATTGGTTTGGTAGAAGTGAAGTGCTTTGATCATTGGGTGAAATCAGATGATATCACACAGGAAATATATTGGCATTGGTTGAAAGAATCAGATACACCCCTGGGCCTTTGTATGTCATAACAAGTCAGTTAGGAATGGAGCATTCAAGTAGGAGATTCTAGCAGCTAGTCAATCTAGTGATGGTTGAAGGAGTTGCCCTTGGTAAGAGAGGACTGAATTCTCTCTCTTTACTCCCTTTTATTGACCAGAGAATGATCTTGAATTTCAGGTCAGAAGTTTTGAACTTCCCAAGTTCAAAGCAGGGTCTTTCTAGCTGATGGTAGCATTTGAATTGGGAACTGACAGTAGCTTAAAACAAGTAACACACTAAGCATAGGCAGAGAGCTATATCCAAGAGAAATTTCAGTTGGATTCCACAAGGAAGAAAATAATTTTAAGTAACCAGGAATTGTGCATTATCCCTTTGTTCACGATTCATTCTACATGTGTGCCTCACCACCAGTGTGTACTCTTAAATTTGAGCCTACTTTTCTCATGTGAATGTTTAATGGGAGAGCTTGCCCCAGATTTTTTGGGGAAATTTTTTATCCTTTTGTTCTTTCTATACTACCTTAGTAAATCAGCTTTTCTAAATGCTAATTAAGTCTGGTTGATAATCAGTGGTGGGAGAGCACACTGGATTGGGGCTTATGAAATATAATGCTAGAAACTTCAACTGTTTAGGCTTCCCCTTATTACACTGTGGGGTAAAGAGGTTATTCTCTGTGGATTTGGCCTGCTGATGGGAGAGGGAGATCTATGAAACAATGTTATTGGAAAGGCTACTTCCCCGTTGGCAGAAATGGGACATTAAAATTGCCTGCCTGAGCCATCATTGTGGAACAGGGAACAGGAGGTAGAGCCTCAGTGAGGAGATTAAAAGATAAGACCGAGGGGTCTTAGGACATAATGGTGGAGTGTGATTTTAACAGCTGAATAATCTTGGAATGATGCTAGTTGGGGGAATATTTTTAGAGTATGCCAGTATCAATGTAAACTGAAATTATGCTTGTGCATAAAGTTGATCTAAAAATGAAAAACAAATAAAATGTCAACTGTATAATCTAAGATCAATTTAATTAGGAGATAAGAATTTAAATATTTTTAGTTCTGTCTTCATATAATAGCATCCATGTTGTCCATACAACATGTGGTTTTGGAATATGAGCATCTTTAAGTTCTTTCCAATAAGTAAACATCATCTAATGAATTTACCTAAATAATTACAGCTAATGAACATTTGTTTATTATTTTGCATTTTGTTCCTATTTATTAACAGATTTCCAAGACAATAGATAATTTTGTAATTTCTGTTTTGTAAAACCAGTAGTATTTTTGGGTCCCTAGCAACCATTTAGTATGTAAATTAGGTATTCTCAGGCTTAATGTACTTCATTTTTATAAAACAAATACATCATTAATCTGATTAAGTTCTTGGATGAGAGTGCTGTCCTCAGATCATTGTAGATCATTTGTTGTTGGGCATGCATCCAAAAAAAAAATTCAAGCATGGCATTTACAGTCTAGATTTGGTGGAATTGTTGAAACCTTCGAAGTGACATTTTCTGGAAGAACAGAAAGGCACTGCTTAGTTGTAATTGCAAGCATTATCTGAAATTTAACATTCTTATTTGGAATTGGAATTCAGTTTAATAGTAGATCCTGAATTTGAGATATAACTTTTGATGCTGTAGATGTGTATTATGGATTAGAAGTGATGCAAGTGAATAAAAATAGATTCTGTCTTAAGAACTAGTATGTTCTTGAACTCTGAAGTTGTCTTTATGCCTATGTTTGGGTATGTTTTCAATTTTAAGGGAAGTTTATATATTTATCAAGCATATGTTAAGTAGCTTCTAAATGCAAGTCACTACATTAAGCTTGACCTCAAAGAGTTTCCTATCTGTGGAGCGAATATAACATTTATACCAATAAGTAAGTATGAAATAATTAGGGAAGGATAGAGCACTAATATGTAGGGTGATCTAAAAAGGCTTCCTACCAGAGTAGTAGGTGAGGTGAGCCATGAAAGACCCTGAAGATCCTAAATAGTAAGGTAAAGAAAGAATTCATTCCAGGAATAGGGTGGGGGGGGACAAGCCTGAGGTGAAGCAACCTGGTGAGAAATAGCATGCTAACTTCTCCCAGCAGTGAGCAGGCATAGAGTATATGATAAGGGCGCATGGATGAAGTAAGTTATACTGGAGTCAGACTAGGAAGGGTTTTAAATGCAAAACTAGGCAGTTGGTATTTATCCTAGTAAAGTACTGCAGATTTTTGAGTAGGAGAGGGACATGGGCAAACCTTTGTTTTAGGAAGATTGTCAATAAATCAGTTATTTACTAAGAATTTATTAAGTACAGACTTTATTCCAGGTACTGTTCTAGGGCTGGAGATACAAAGACCGAAATAAAACTGTGCCTGCCCTTCAAGGGGCACATATTTTAACAAGGAAAACAGCATGTATTCCTCTAAGTGCAAATACAAAGTCATATTGGGAGGTACACTAGCAGCTGAGAGTGGTTAAGAAAGACTACAGATAGGGACAGTTATATGGCTCAATAGATAAGAGAGCCAGACTTAGAGCTGGGAGGTCTTGGGTTCAAATTTGACCTCAGACATTTATTAGTTGTGTGACCTTGGGTAAGTCACTTAACCTCAGTTGTCTAGACCTTCTTGTTCTTCTGCCTTCAAATTGATAATATCGATTTCAAAACAAAAGGTTAAGGGTTTAAAAAAAAACAGAGGTAGGAGATGGCAGCTGTGTAAAAGGTGAAGTAGAGAGAGAAAAGATAGTAAACAGAGAGATAATTTAGGAAGCTCTGGCAGTGGTGCAGTTGAGGGGTGCTAAGGGCCTGCACTGGGGTGATAATTATGTGAGTGAAGAGAATATGATGGGATATAAGCAGCTGACTGGACAGGGATAGCTGATGGGAAATGGCAGAAATGAGGGAGAGGAGAGACCCAGGGGTATCTTTGAGGTTGCAGACGTGGGTGAATGGGAACATAGTAGTGTCCTACAAAGAATAGAGAAATTTGGAGGAGTTGCAGATCTAGGGGGCAAGAGAAAAATGTCACTTTTGGACATGTTGGATTTGAGGTGCCAGTGGGTCATTCTGGATAGAAATGTGAAGAAGGGGGCAATTAGTGATGCCAAAATGGAGATTATAAGAGATATTAAGACTAGACGATTATAGAATTGGTAAGTACTAGACAGGTCAAGCATCAATTAACATAATTAAGAATGAAATAGATTTTAAGAGATAGGAAAAGATTCATAACTAGTATGGGCAATATCCCTGAATCACCCTTACATATAGTCAGGCTTTGATTCATTGGAGATAAGATCAGAATCTGTTTAAAAAAAAACAGAGGAAAGAATAACAATGAGAAAATTATATAGGATGCAACTAAAATGATTGACCCCTGGACTATTTACATGAATAATTGAAAATAAAAAATGAGAACTGGAGAACAGAAATATCACTACCAGCTGTAATAATTTTATCTAGAAGTTTAACTAATGTAAGGTTAATGCTATACATGAAATCTAAAAGGGTTCAGAAAATGTCTCAATCAGCAAATATCTAACTTACTTGTAAGCCTCCAAAGATTAAATGGCTGACAATGGAAACACTGACTTAAAACAGAAATTCATCTGTAAAATCTTCTAAAGAAGGATGATAGAGCACTGTGTTCTCATATGGCAAAGAGAAGCAGTGTAAGTAAAACCATTTTTAAAGAAATGTTCTCTCAAAGTGTTGGGAAGACCTGAGTTTGAATCCTGCCTCAGAAACTTAACTACGTAGATGATCGTGAACAAATTACCCTCAGCTTCAGTTTTCTCCTATTAAATATGGGGCTAATAATGTCTACTTCACAGAGTTGTGAGGATTAAATGAGAAAATAAATGTACTTTGTAAACCCTAAGATGCCCTATAAATACTATGATTATAATACTAATCTGCATCATTATTATTGTTATTATTAATGGAAACATGACAAGCTATCCAGCGAAACACTGTTCTACCAATAGCCTTCAAAGATGAAAATGGGAAGACTACAAACCAAAGAAATGGAAAAGATTTGCAAAAGCCATTTTCATAAACTGTTTTCTCAAACAATCAGAGTAGAACACTTGGACTCTAAAATCACAGTTCCCAAGGTGCTTTTAGAGGAGGTAGAAATGGTACTAAAGAGGGAATGTGTATATTAAGAGATTCATGCCAGAGGCAATACAATAGTGAGGGCATTGAGAGATTGATATTCAAGGTATACCAGAGGTGTGGGGAAAATCTTGGGCTTTGTTAATGCAAAAAAAAAATCACTGAGAGAACTACTGACCCATATGCTTATTCTTTCATCTATACAAAATCCTGATGAGACTGATTCATTTGCTCATGAATCAAGGGCATCTTTAGTGGGTGTATTAACAGGAAACAAGCCGGTTTTCAGAAACAATACTAAAAAGTGGACCACATCTTTATCATCTTACAATTAACTGGAATATATAGATAAGATCCTATTGTGTGTATTGTTTGCTGATTATAAAAAAAGCATTTGATATGGTAGAACAAAATGCCCCTTATAAACTCTTTTGCAGCCAAGTGTCTTTCATCTATATATCAAGAACATTCAGTATTCCTTAGAAGATGTAACATAAAAAATTAATCCTCTTCATAGGTCCCCCTAACAAGAAATATCTGGCAAGGTGGATGTTTGCCAGTGCAGTGGGTAGAGCACCAGACCTGGAGTCAGGAAGATCCAAGTTCAAATTTGGCCTCAAACACTTACTAGCTGCATGAACTTGGGCAAGTCCCATAACCTTTTTTTGCCTCATTTTCCTCATTTTGTAAAATGAGCTAGAGAAGGCAATGGCAAACCACTTTTTTTCCAGATTCTTTGCCAAAAAGACCCACATAGTGTCATGAAAAGTCAGACATGACTGAGCAAGTAAAACCAGGAAATTTGAATTTTTCAAAGGTCTTTGCTATTGTAATAGAAGAGACCTTGTGCAGAGTTGAGGAGGGGTTCCCTGTGGATGATGAAGTCAAGAGTATAGAGGGACATTGGGATGGTCTTGGAGTTGAAAAGGAGGAGAGTGGATTGGATTGCTTTCTTGAGTTTGCAATGCTTTCTTACTGACCTTTAGCAAAAGACACATCTCAGACAAGAAGCCTTTCCCAGTCCTTCTTAATCTTTGTGTCTTCTCCCTGAGATTAGCTCCATTTTATCCTGTACATATCCCATTGTTTGCATGTTGTCTTCTCCATTAAATTGCTCCTTGGCTGCAGGGATTGTTTTTTATTTTTCTTTGTAGCCTTAGTACAGTCAGGACCTGACACATAGTAAAGCCTTAATAAATGCTTATTGACCAACTCTAGAATTCCCATGAAATCAAGGACCAATATTTTCAATTATGATATTTTTTAAATGTTACTTTATGGCAGAAAGACATTGAACACCACAACTCTGAAGAACTAAAGATAAGTATGATGCAGGGTAATGGAGAGGCTAACAGGAGATAAAATTAGGCTGTATAATATAACCAATGAAAAACTATGAAAAAAAAAAGAGTATATCATCAAGGAGCCCAATGACAGGAAGAGAAGATGGGCTGATCATATGGTAAAAGTTAGAGGTAACAGGTGAAAAGCTTTAGTATGTACTAGTACCTTGCAATGTTAGAATAAAGTGAGGAAGGCTTCTAGCATGTTGAGCAAACTTTCTTGTGACGTACTTTTGGGGAAGACAAGGATAAGTTGCACAGGATGGGGACGTATGTATAAATTGTAATCTTCATCACTGAAGAGAGCTCCTGAATCAATGAGATTACTGATCCATTTGAATATTTGAGAATATATAGAATGTGTATTCTATATATTAAGTCATCTGCATAGAGATGATAATTGTACCCTTTCGGAACCAATGAGATCACTAATGGAGAGTATATAGAGAAAGAGGAGATCCCAGACTAAACAGACCTTGCCCAGGATGCCAACATCTGGGGAGACATGTTGCCTTCTTATACCTCTCATTTAATGATCCTTTACTGGCCTACACTAAAGCATATCACAATAACCTCTAGATCGTCACCCTCAGGGTCTCATCACCTCTGTACTCTAAGAGCCATCTTTCTCTTATAGCCATGAAATAGGGGAGGGGAGGAAGGCCAGACTTCTTATTTTTCATTGCCTTCTATGCAAGTCTTATTCTTCTTTAAGCAGTCCCTATCACCATCATCCTGTCTCCTTGCCCCCATGATTTTTTTTCCACTTTAAAGAATACCTAATTACAACCGTGCTCAGAAACCCAAGACTCAGGAAACAACCATGCCTTGGAGACACTTGTGGGTAGGTGTAGAAGTTTCATAATAATTCACCAAAGAAGGATAAGAAGGACTGGTCAAACAGGCCCAAAGATAATCAGGAGAGATCAGTAATCATAAAACTCCATGGAGAATATCTAGGGAGGAGGCAGTGGCCAACAGTATCAAAAGCTATAGATAAATGAGGAAGAATGATGACTACAGAAAGGTTCTCAGGGGGCAGCTGGGTAGCTCAGTGGATTGAGAGCCAGGCCTAGAGACAGGAAGTCCTAGGTTCAAATCTGGCCTCAGACACTTCCTAGCCTTGTGACCCTGGGCAAGTCACTTAACCCCCATTGCCTAGCCCTTACCACTCTCCTGCCTTGGAGCCAATATACAGTATTGACTCCAAGATGGAAGGTAAGGGTTTTTTTTTTTTAAAAGGTTCCCAGATTTTGCAATTAAAAGATTATTGGTAATTTTTAAGAACAGTTTCAGCCAACTGGTGAAGTTAGGTTTAGTAGAGTTCAAAACATTATAATTTAGAATAAAAATAATGAATGTGGTTTAAAAAACTTCTTATTAAACCAAATCTTAAGAATTTTCAGAATATACCTGTTATTCTTTTTTTTTTGTGTGTGTGACTAAAACAACAGTGGAATGTAGTCTTTGAATAAAGGGGATCTAGGTTTTGTCTTTTATCCTGATTGCTTAGCACAGTGTATATCAAAGACACTTAATAAACTCTGTGTTGGATAGATGTTCAGAAGATCACAACTTGGGCTTATATGTGGTAATGTATCCTAATGTGAGGAAAGCAAAAGACTAGACCACTTTTAAACAGTATTTAATTTTTATTGGTTCTCAGAAAGCTCATTTAGGAAACAGGATGAAAGAGAAATCTTTTCTGCTAAGAAACTTCTATTTTTCCTTGGACTCCTGAGTTCCAAGTTCTACCACCAAACAGTGGTCCACCAAGGAATGGTCTACCTCAGTTTATGGCTTCTTTCTGGTGTAACTTCTGTTAATTCTCTGTCTTTTACCCCAGACCAGTTTTTTCATCATTTGAAGATGACAGTATCATAGATTTAGAATTAGAAAGGACCTTTGACGTCTTCTAGTACAATCAAGTCATTTTCCATATGACGAAATTTAAAATGTCATGAAGAGTAGTAGTCAGTCAGTGGATATGGTAGTATCCATAAGAAGCAAAGATCAGCCTCTGTACTAACTTTTGTATGACTGTGGGCTAGTCACTGACTTGGAGGATCAAAATTTTCTTAACTCTGCATGATCTTTAGGGCCCTTTTGCAATACTATCTATTCTATGGTTTTAATCTATTTCCATACTTCTAAGACCTGTGATAGTAGCAGCTTGGGTCTTTCTTCCTCTGGATATAGGTTACGACTTGCTTCCATGACTATGGATGGTCTATAAGAGTCTCCATGACTAAAAAACTAATCTTTCTACCACCCAACTGGTGTTGGAGTTATCCACAGTCAGAGAGATTAGTCCTTAGAAGTTAGCCAACAGAGTTTGTTGCTAGGAAACACTTGAAACTTCCTTTAGTTTGGTAAGACCAAAGAGTTAGTCCTTTACTGAAGATCATCTCTATTCTATGATGAAAGATGAGATTCATTACTTAATGGAAACTCCCAATATGCATCAATACATATCTAGCCCATACTGGGAGTACTTCAAATGAGAACAGAGGAATGGCAACTCTTTTTTATGGAAGGATAATCTATTCTAGTAAGGATGAATATGTTGTTCTTTGTAGGTGAAGATATAACTAGCAAGTTATATATTTTAAGGCATGTTCTTTGAGTTATTTCTACAGTAGTGATATGATCTTTCATTGAATTATCCACCTGTACACATTATTGCTTGTGATGAGCTTTCTATATTTTTTGAGGTAGGTGTGTTGATGAATAACAAGACAATCTGAGAAGTAAGAGTTGGTTTAGGTGGAGTGAGTCTCTATGGAGTGAATTAACAGTTAACTTAAAAACAGTTAAGTTAAAAATTACTGGGCTTGAAAGACATTTATTTTTCACTAAATTATTCCAAACATAGAAAATGATATACTACTAAAACTGGTTTGACTCTCAATTCTGCACGTACCTAATCTCATCTTGGATTAGGTACTTTGTACTTTGGCTTCATTCTTCTTAGCATTTCCTCTGTACTCATGGAAAAAAATACAAAAAAACTTGGACCTCTCCTTGATTTATTGATCTCATCTACTCTTTATTTTCAAATGATTCTCTTACTCTTCAGCACCAAGATCATACTAGTCAATAGTTTGATTACTACACTTTTGAAGTCTGGAATCATATTTGATTCCTCCTGGAGTTCCCCCTATGGTTTATTTATCAGGTTATATTCTGCCCTTTGTGTTTATTTGGAGCAGATTCTTTAATTTTACTTTTATGCCTTGGTAGATTATTTATAGTGTTGCCATTTCTTAGCTCAGAGAATAAAGAAAATGTCTAGTCCATCTCATATTTTATAGATGAAACATCTACCATTGTATTAAACTTTTCAAGCTGCTGCTGCTCATCTTCAGATGGGGAGATATCCTTTCATACAAAAGGGAACTTGTATTTTCTAGTAATTTGTTGTCTTCTAAATTTTTTTTTATAGTTTAGTAATGTTTATTTGTCCTTGTCCATAACTACTTTCCTTGACCATTATCTGATTTTTCCTATCCTTTACCTTCTACTCTTTTTTTCCATACATGATTATTTATAGAGTATAAGCAATGTCATGTATCTGAAGAACCTATCAAGAAAAATTTGCACTCTTCATAGAAAAGGTATGATTGCTCTATAGGTCTATGGATAAATAAACTCCTTTAGCATCCATCAGAATTTGGTACCTTGCTCACTTGGATTACAATCTAATGGCATATCCATTGTTCCCCCTGAACTGTTCTGAAATATTTTACCCTCAGGGCAATTCATATGACAAAAGGAAAGTCTCTGAAAAGGAAAACATAATTCCTGTCCCTAGTGTGCTAAGGGAAAATTTATTAATATTTTTATAATGTATGAGTTAATATTACCCTGCCTTATAGTGACTATTGAATACATGAAGAAATTACTATTAAAATCACAACAGCAAGTATGTATATAAGTGCTGTCATCTTTGGGGTATGTAAATCAGGAATGTTGCTGAAGAACTATTTAGCATTTTCTTGGGGGTGAAGTGCTTAGTTTTGGAATTTAATTGTAGGTTTTACATTTAAGCTGTTCAGTATTACCCTTATAAAGGTTCTATAAATTTCTTGCTTTGTAGTTGAACAGGTTTAGTCACCACAGTTGAAAGGCATCATCCTCATAATGAAGCCAGAAAAGAATAAAGGTTGATCATGCAGGGCTGGCTGGCTGTGACATTGAACAATGGGGCTTGACTTCTTCATGTCTGTTAAATTAGACTATGGAGTGTGCTTATCTTGCTGCAATGATATTGAATTGTAACAAGAAAATGTTATGTTGTGCTGCTCTGAAAAGGGTGTATGTATCTGTTCTTCCTTCATATGTGTTACAAAAGCTTTGAAACAATATTAATGCTGCCCAGTGGGCTTGAAGTCTAATTACATAGTCAGGTAAGATACCATAAATGATGGGCAGAACACTGAAGCAAAGATAAACGATGAACCAGCAAAAAAGGCCTCTAAGGAGTAAGTAATATCTTGGTTGTTGTAGTGGGTTTTTTTGTTTGTTTGTTTTGTTTTATTTTTTAAGCCTAAGGCCTCCCAGAAAGCGTCTATTGGAAACTGAAGAGGACTTTGAAAAAGATACAGCCTAAGAAATGAAATTTGATAACTATATAGTCAGTGCCTACTAGGTATATGGGTACTTGATATGAGACATTGTATGAGTTATTAGAGAAATATGTGCCCTCCAGAAATATATAATGTTTTTAAGGAAAAAATGAATTATATTTTTGCAGCAGTTCCATTGGAGGCAACCTTGTAGATCCTATCCCACTTCCCACACAAAGTGAAATTCCTTCTACTGTACTCCTAAGAGAGAACCATCCAAACTCTTATTAAATATCCTTTCACTACTTAGAATTAGACTGTCATCATTCCATTCCATTGTTGGAATTCTCTTATTATTAGAAACTCTACCTTGAATCAAATTCTCCTTATAATTTCTACCCATTGGTTCTAGTTGAGCATTAAAAAAATCAGCATACAATTTTGCTTTCACTTCCACTTGATAGCTCTTGATAATATATATTACACACACACACAGAGCTAGTTACACATATACATATAAATGATTCTCCTTTAGTTATGGTTGCCAGAACTTTCATTGTCTTGGATATCTTCCTGTCAATGTTTTCTTTATTACTTTTCGTCTCAAAAATGTGATATCTACAATGGATTAGGATTTGTAGTAACCATATCATATTTGATTTATATTAATATTTAATCAGTGTCAGGTTAGACTTTTTTTTCTAGAAAATTGCTATTAGACCCCAACAATAATAAACATTTATTAAAAGCCATATACATATAAGACACTGTTAGGAAAGTGAAATAATACATAAGATTAGCTATTGAACCCATGTTCTATAATGGGGAAAAACCAGGGAAGGTGCCTTAAATATTAAAAAGGGCTCTATGGGGTGGATAGGAGACAGGAAGGGACAATGGGAAAGACTTTACAGGCCAGGGAACCAGGTTTAACTACAAGGGAAAGACCATTGACTGAAATGACAGTTAAGCCTGACCAACTGTCACTCAGCCCCACCCAGCCTGGAATAAATACAGATTAATACATACATACAATGAGGACCTAAAATTACTAAAACACACAGTGAATCAGTTTAATATGAGGGAATTGGAAAGGGGGTTAGGTAAACTATGGCTAACAATCCAGGACTGGAGTCAAAAAGAGCTTTGACAGCTTGGCTAAGGACCTGGGGAAGAGAGCTTGAACTTGGGATCTCACAACTTTTCCGGGGATGTTACTGGATACCAGGAACCAACTCCTCCAGAACTGATGTAGCCAGGTAGGGATTGAAGTCTGCAAGCTGTTCACCAGTTCACAGGCCACTTCCCTACTCAGTGCTGTCTTGCAGGATTGATGTCCTCTACTTTCAGTCTTCACCACTCTCCAAGATCCCAGGGAATCAGGGTGCAACTGCACTAGCTCTGAGGTCTCCCAGGGTCAGTTACAGCTTGTCCCAACCACCATGGAGTCCTTCTCAGAGAGTGCCAGCCACTTCCTGCTTCCCTATTCCATGTGTAATTCTCCAGCCCTTCCTGCTAAGTCTCCTCATAACAACTAAATAATTTTCCTCACAACAGTTCTAGGCATGACTTCTCTATATGATAATAGAAGCTATTATTTAAATTGTGCTTTAAGGTTGTAAAGTGTTAATATATACAGTGTTGCCAAAGTCTTTGGGACTTTTTGCAGTTTTAAGACTTTTGGAACACCTTGTATGAAATCATCTCTATGGGTCAGGACTACATGCTAGCCTAAAGATTGAGATCATTAATTGTGCATTTCAGTTAGTTTTTTTGCCCACAGCAGTCTAGAAAAATAGAAAGAAGTGAATTTTGTTGATACTATGGTATTTCTTTCCCTGAACAGAAGACTGACAAGACTGTTTATGGCACCTTTCTCTCTTTCTTACTACAATACAGTTCTTTGATATTCTTCCTCCCAATTCTTCTTTCAACCCCTCACCACAACAATTACATTATAAATATATATGTATATATATATCAACAAACACATGTATATACCCACATGTATATGAGTGTGAATATTTAATTTTTGTCCCTCTTCTTCTACAAGGGGCTGACCTGTAATTACTTCAAGGGAGAGAATTGCCTAGAAGAAATTTGTGGTGAGTCTACCAGACGTATTGGCCACTGAGATCTTTAAAGAGGTGCTTGGTGGCTTGTAGTTGTTGAGGACTTCCCTCAGTCAGGTTTTAGTAGAGTCATACTGTTGGTGAGTTAGTCCATACCTTGCTCTTTTAATTGAGTAAGAACATTTGCAGACAAGCAGATTCATCTTCTTGACTTTATAACTTATTACAATTCTCTCTTTCCTATATATATATGTACATTCTATATATGTATATACATATGTATGTATTTGTATGTGAATATATAAATATAACCTAGGAGTAGGGATGAACTAAGAGTTCAAGGAAGCAAGTGGTCCTTGAATTGAGTCTTGACTCAACTTACATGTGTAGAAAGGAGAAAAAGAGATTTTATTCCAGGCAACAGAGAAGGTGTGAGGAAATGTGGAGATGGATCTATAGGATCATGGATTTGGAGGTGGAGGGGATCTTAGAGGCCAACAAGACAAACCCCAGCATCTTGCAGGTGAGGAAATAAAAGCCAAAAGGAGTTAAGAGGCAAAGCTGAGATTTTGACCCAGGTCCTTTGAATCTAGGTCCTGCATAATTTTCTTTCCATATTGCTTATGCACCAAATCAAGATGGAAATGTGGAGTTGTAAATAGTTTATTTTGATTCAAATGGAGAAAATGTAAAGGAGATTAATATGAGGTGATGCTGGAAAGCAGGATAGAATCAGTGTCCTTAAATATTAGGAAAAGCAAGAAATTTACATTTTATTCATTAATGAGTGTGAAGCCACTAAGATTTTTTCTGCAGAAATGATGTGATCACAGCTTTGTATTTGGAAGATCATTATGTCATTCACGTGAAAGATAGATTAGGGAATGGAGAGACTAATGACAAAATGACAAGTTAGAACATATTATACCAAAGGAGCGAAGCATAGAGCCCTGTGGTATATCACCAGAAATCTACTTTCAACTTAATATTGTTATTAATTATACTATTATCTATATGACAACTTATTCTACATCTTATCACCTGGATAATGGGGGAGATTTTATCAAATGCCTTTCGGAAATTCAGTTATATTAGAATGTGCCAACTGTCCTATGCTTTGAAGAAAGCTAGGGCTTCTCTGAGATTGAGGTGGGGAAAGTGAGAGCATTCCATGTATGAGGTCAGCCTGTGTAAGAGCATATAGATAGGACAAAGAGTGTTGTATATGGGCAATTGTCAAATAAGTAGGTTGATTTGGATGGAACTTAAAGGTGGGAAAGGAAGTAGTGTGCAGATCAGTACGGAAAGATAGGTTGGACCCAAATTGTAAAGATTTTAAATGTCGAACACATGTGTTTGTATTTTATCCTAAAGGCAGACTCAAGAGAGTCTAGAGCAGGGTACTGACGTGGTCAGAACTATACCTTAGAAATATCACTTTGGCACTATATGGAGTACAAATTGAAGAGAGGAAACATTAGAGGCAGAGAGACTGGTAGGACAATTGCAATTGTATAAGTGAGAAGTGATAAGGGTTTGAATATGGGGAATGGGAGACAAGAATAGTCTGAGATAATATAGCTTTATTCTTTTTTCATAAAAATACTAGTAATGAATTTAGAATTTTTGCTCTCATGTTTATTTAACATTGTGCTTGAGACAAAACAAATGCATAAAGCTCTTCTTTTAAATGTAGTAAAAGTTCTGAGAAAGACAGATCATTGTACCACTGTGTGCTGACGTTGGTAGGAAGATGGTGCTTGAACTTGACCCTGAATAATGTGAAAGATTTAAATCATCATCTATTTTTATCAACAAACAGAAAATGTAAAAAGGTAGGGAAGCAACCTGTCCTAGGTTCAAATTGGCCTATGATCTGCTGCCTCCTTACCTCTACCTCTTAGAATTCCTAACTTCCATCAAAGCACAGCAGAAATCCCACCTCCTGTAGAAGGTTTTTCCTGTAGTTAGTACTACATCCCTATTCAAATTAGGTTTTCATATATACTTATTGGGTTACTTGCTTTTTTCTTTCAGTAAAATGTAAGCACAAGGGCAGAGATTGTCTTCTTTTTCCCCCTTAATGATTCTTGAGGCTAGCACGGTACTTTTATACATTTTAAGCATTTAGTAAGTGTTGAATTTGCTTTCATTTAATACTTATATTGACCTTGGAGCCTTCTCTATTTTGACATATGTGACTCTGGAGATTAATATGGCTTATGGGATTGCATTGAATGAAGGAATTGTAAATACCCTTACTCCCACATGATCTGTTCTGAGATCTATGCTTTATTGTACCAATTAAGGAGAATGAAGCATCTGTTTGTAAAATTTTGGAAACAGATATGGATTGTTAGATTTTTGTGTTAAGTATAAAACTTGTTTGAAGGGGCCCCCCAAATTTTCCCATTGAATGACTATTTAAAAATATATTTAACAAACAAAAATAGCATTTAGAGAATAAGAGCCATTTCCCAAATTGATAAATGGTCAAAGGATATGAATTAGGATGTTTTCAGAAGAAGAATATGTTATCAATAGCCACATAAAAAGTTCAACCATAAATAATTAGAGAAATTCATATTAAAACAACTCTGAGATTCTATCTTGCACTCATCAGATTGATAAAGTTAAAAATGCTATAAGACCTTGAAAAAATAGGTACATTAATGCACTGTTGATGAAACTGACCCAGCCATTCTGGGAAGCAATTTGAAACCATGCTTAAAAATCTTATAAACTCTGCATATCCTTTGACCCAGAGATATCATTTCTAGGTCTGTACCCCAAAGATATCAAAGATAGAGGGGAAAACACATGTAAATAAATCTTTATAGCATCTCTTTTTATGGAAGCATAATATTGGAAATGAGACATGCCCATCAGTTGTAGAATGGCTGAACAAGTTATGGCGTATGAATGTGATAGACTACTATTATGCTTTAAGAAGTTACAAAGGGGATAGTTTTAGAGAAACCTGGGAAGATTTGTATGAGCTGATACAGGATGAAGTGAGAAGAATAATTTATACAGTAAAACACAATATTGTAAAGACAAAAAGCTTTGAAAGACTTAGGAACTCTAATCAACCACAATTCAAGGAGACTCATGAGTAAGTCTGTTACCCACCTTCTGATAGAGAAGTGATGGACTCAAGAGTGCAGATTGAGATTTTTCTTTTTTGTACATGGCCAACGTAGGAATTTGTTTTGCTTCACAATACAATAGAAGTGTCAGTTATAATTCATGGGATACATTATATACAGAAATACTCCTAAGCATTAATTGAATTAGATTAAAATAAAATTGGGAAATAGTTTACAAAATAAATAAAAATACAATAGGACACAGATATTGTTAATATATGGTTTTCCAAGTTAATATACAACCAGCAGGGATCCTAACATAAGGTTTAGGGGTCCCGGTTTCTATTTGAGTTTAATACCACTGCTCTGCAACTTTTTAATGGGAGATTTATTTTTCTGCTTTTTCAAATGGGGAAGAGGCAAAGTAGGAGAGAGAGTGAAGGAAAATATTCGTAAAAATAAAATAAAATTTAATTTTTAAAAACAATTATTTAGTGTGTCAGTTAAATATATTTAAAAATGATGATTATATCATGCTTCCTTAAATACCTTTTACTTAAATGAAAATGTGATGCACATCAGACTTCAAGATAGCAGTTTGTTCTTCCTTATTTTCTCTGTTTAAACACAAAACCAGATCTACTCTTTTACTTTCTGTTAAAGGCTGATATTTTGTCACTATTCTTTTGCTCCCCACCCACCCAAGTAAACTAAAACAATGTTCCCTCAAGAAATTCTAGGCCTTTCAAGTTAAAGAAGAGTCAATATATTATGGTAGTTTTAAGTGAAACATTCAAATTTCTGATAACTAAGAAGGTGCTCCAGTGCTGTGAATGCTTCAGGTCCAGATGGGTCAGCTTCAGGGGTCAAGTTGTGAAGAGAAAGCCATCACACACACTTCATCAACACTGTGGAATGAGAGACTAGTGCATTTAGTGAGCAATGGATTTCCAGCGAGCATATAAACTAATTGGTGGATGAACATGCCCCAGGAGCAATGATTTTAAGGTCATAGCAGGCTCAGTGAATAGCGCTGACTTACACTGTGTCTCACTGATAGCTGATCTTACCAATGAGCGGTTTAGAGGCATTCAAGCCTGAACTCTCTTCCATGTGCCTTGAATGGCATGTCAGCGGTCACTGTTTTTGACATCCTTTATATTTGTCCAGTCAGCTCTAAATCTTTAGGTTGGGCTTCAGAGTACTCAGGAAAGAAAATAGAGAGGCAATTATTTTCAGTCATTGAGTTTTGAAGATCTTAGTGTTAATTATGCCAAACACTATTGGTTCATCAACAAATCAGAAATGTTAAAAGGGGTAGAGCCCTCCCCCCCTAATAAAAACCCACCTCAAACTTGCTTAAACTTAGGTTTTGGTGTTTGAGAATGACTTGTTTATGCCATTTTATTTTTTATATGTGCTTTCTGACCTGTATTTTCATATTTATCCTCAAAACTTTATGGCAGGATGTTATGTTTTGATATTTCTATATTGCAGTTATTTTTAATTTTGGAAAATAAATGATAAAAAAGTTACCAGGGTATTGACAGGGCGATTAGAAGAAAAGGGAACTTTATGCAAGAGATAATTTGATGGTAGAATTGCTAACAATAGACCTTTTAGCATAAACTTCCTTATTATCTTAAAAAGTGGATTTTGTAGGGCTTTCACTACTCTTTGTAAAATCATCAACTTTGCTGGGTTTGGAATCTGTTTCTGGTAAAACAAAATGCAATAGTTATAGTAACATTTTTTGATGGTAGTATGTGTTATAGTTTCATGAATTAAAAGATTTGGGGCTTATTCCCTATTTAAATCTTTCATTTAAAAAAAGATTCTTGAAGTGTTAAAAAAATGTGTTTTGCTCATTGTTTTTCAACCACCAGTGGCCTCTGACCTGTTAAGATTTTGCAGGAAGTGCCTAATCAAAGGGTTGTAGGAAGCAGTTGTGAACATTCCTTGCCTGTTTTCAGTAGAGAAAATGAAAATTAGAGGCTAGTTGAAGATCTTCTTTAGGATTCAATTTTAAGAACATTTTCCCTGAAAAGGGAAAAAATGAAATGAAAAAAGATGTGACATCTCTAACACTGGTGCCTTATTTTCCTTTGTGAAAAGAAAATTGTAATCTAGTAAAGAAAATGTTTAGTTCCTGGACTATGTAACATGGGTGGTATTCTTTTGTTCAAGAAGAGATTTGAAGTAGGGCAGTTTAGTAATCCATATGTTCCTCTGGTATAGTAAATGCAAAGTGGGGTCTAGTCTTACCTTCTGCTATATGGAGGACTAGGAAAAACATTAATTAGCCTAATTCTAGTTTTGTAATTCAAAAAAAGAGAAACTTAAAAGTTCTTTTCTAAAGGTCCTCATTCTTTCAAAGTGGTAGCTTATTTTGTAGCCATGTACTATTTTTAGTGTGACAACCTCCTTTTCCAGGTTAAGATGTAATAGCCAATATCAAATATAGAATTTATTTAGATCTCCAGTTTACAAAAAAGAAACTATATTATTTGAATTTAATGTGGAAAATGAGCCTTCATGGAAATCCATCATAATGCTAATTAAAAGCAATATCTATTCTTTTTATTTCATTATTTAGTAAAATAGGATTTTTTTTGGCTTTGTCTGAATTGAATTTATTCCTGACAAATATGCTATACTTAATTTTAACAATGAAAGTGGCACAAGGATTTTTTATGCTGCTAATTTTGTAATTTATTTAGAATGTAAACACAAAATAAACAAGGAATTAATAATATCACTGATGTAATTTATTTAAAATGCCAGTACAAAATAATATATGGCTTGACTATATTATGCCATTGGATATTCTTAATTACAGATGCAAAACCTTTATATTATTGCTACTGATGTGCTGCCAGTTTACAGTTTATAGTATATTTGGACAGTTCATGGAAATTAGAATTTAAAAGTAGAGTTCTGATTTGATTTGTCTATGAAATGGCCCTCATTCCCCAGTTTGTTATCCTTTGCTATGGGCAATATTGGAAAAGACTCATTTGGAGAATCTAAAGTTGAAGATGTAGATAAACTTGAAGACATTGTATGAGGTTCTTCTATAACACATTGAACTAAGATGAATTATAATTTCCCAGTTCCATTGTTTCAAGTATTCCTTAGAGACTGAAAGAGCATTATCTATTGATATTTATTAGCTAGTCAATAATGTATAGTACCTGTGTATAAAGACAGAAAATGTGTTAATTCCCAGGAATTTGGGGGTTTTCTCAAAATGAAGTGGTTATTTTTAACCATTTAAGTAGATTAAAAAAACATCTCTATCTTCCCCCACCCTCCATTTATTTTCCTTATTAGCTTTAATGATACATAAAGTGAAAGTGTCAGATTAATTTTCCTCATTATGCCTTGGCTAACTGGTTTATTGTCTTTTACTATTGCCAAATACACCATTTTAACTGCAACTGGCATCTTAAACTCATTGCTGTATGTCAATCAAGCTGTTATACAGTCATTAGCCCTGTGTAGGAGCATGTACATACACACGTGCACACCCCACATACATGTATGCATAACAAATATCTAGACAGATATGCAATATGTTGTTTAGAATGAAAGCATGACTTATTTTTAGCCAGATGAATATGACATCCTGTCTTTTTTTGTGACTCCATTAGCAGTCTCCATATATTAATGAAAATAAGATAAGTGCAAACAACAAAGTCAATAATCTGCCCCTTGCATTCATTAGGTCTATTTACAAGTCTTCTGTGATCATTTTAGTTATTATCTCTTTGATATCCTTAAGCCATTCTGGCATGCCTTTGGGGTTATGATATCATGCTGGGTAAGAATGGTTCAGCTGTGGGTTTTATGTGCCTTTTTGTAGTTGTTCACAATATCCCAGACTAAATTATATGGTAAATTATTAAGACAGATTGTACATTTGCTAGTTAAAAAGATGTCTAATTGATTCACCATGTTAAAATATCAGAGGATGTATGCTGCAGGCATGATGTTTCCTCTTAACAACCTATCATGTATTCATAGGGACAGTGATGCTTGCTCACATATTGGCAATATTATCCAATTTCGTATGTCCTGTATGGTAATTCAATCTTATTAAAAAGAGATATGATTGGAAGGAACAAAACCAAAAACAAACCCATAAACATATATGTGTTCCACAAATCTTTTGTCTTACCTTCCACTAAAGCTTGGATTAGTCAGACTTACATGGAAAATAGGTACTAGATATAAAGTAAAATAAAATTGGTTTTGATTTAGTTCAAGTGAACCATCTCATTTAAAATTAGCCCAGAGGTCTTGTAAAGAATGCTAGTAATCTAAACATAATAATGCACATTGCCCAATTGCTTCTGTGTATGATATAGGTTCAGTGCTGTACTGCTTTGACAGCCCATTACTGAATGTAATGAACAGCTATTTTTAAACAGAAGAAATTCAAGTTGACAGCTTGGCAATGAAATTCAGCTAGTGGGATAATTTTTGTCATCTTTAGTGTAGAGAGTAGATTTCAGTTTGGTTTAAAGAAATTTGTATCATGCACTTTGTAGTTCAAAAACATTTTTTAAAAGATCATTTTGTTCTCCTTTTACTGAAGAGGGAGAATTGTCAGAGCTATGGAACCAGTGCCTTATTTCAGAGTAATGCATATTTTTATGAATTACTAAAACAAATTTCTTATCTCAAGAAACTTGGTTTTAAATCAAACTCCTTTTTTGTATGTGCCATAGTTTAAATAATCAGTCTTGGGAAGAGGAAATAACTATACAAAATGTTTTTCCATGCTCTTCATAAGTCAGGAAGTAGCTCTTTGGAAATAAGGAAACCTTTGGAAATAGACATAAAGCTTGAAGCAGAGTTGCCTTAATGCAAGTGAAGAATAAGACAGAATAGAGGAGAAGAAGGAGAGGAAATATCCGCCTGCCTGTATATAATGGGGAAATTATTTATCTGGGATGAGGAGATAACAATATCTTGTTTGTGACAGCTCCTGGGAAAATTGGAATTAGAGGAACCTGTTCTACAGTCTTAAATAAAACAGATTTTTAAAAATTTCTATCAGAACAAAAAACCAAGAGAATATCAACTAAAACATTTAATTCATTTTATATTTAATAGAGTGTCTAAGAAATTGAGTGACTTTTTTTAGTTAAGTGTGAGGTAAATCCTTTTATCTCATAGATTGATACCTTTAAAAACCCAGAATTTCTTATGAAAGAATTACACCATGCTCTGTAAATAGAGGAGATGGCTATGACCACAATACTTGGAAATGATAAAAATATTTTATACTTTTCATCCAAGAGGTATTTACATTTAGATGAGGAAAGTGAGGACATTGTAGATTTGAAAGATTAACTTATTGGCTTAATGGCCTAGTTTCCCAGTTGTTTTTTCCCCTGGTATATCTAATTACTATAAACACTTTTGAGGTATATTTAAAAAATTGTACATAGTAGTGTTCATAGTTTGTAGTACTAATGGTTGAAAGGAACTTAGTTTTATATTTTCAACTGGATTGTAAGTTATATCCAGAGAGAGAGAGTTGTTTTCTTTTATATTGGTCTCCCCATCTACTTTACTTAACATATTACCTTGGACATAGTAAGTGATCAATAAATATTTACTAAATGTAAGAATAAATGGAATTATAGATCTATATCAGTAATACAAGTTTATTCCCTAGGCCTTGTATCAAAATTTCTTTCACTTCTACCACAATCAAAAAACATTTCCTTTTGTGTCTTAGCAGCTCTCATCTACTTCTATTTCCCTTTTTGGGACCCCAAGCATCTTCTTGGTTGATATCTGTTTTTAAAATCTATGCCTTAATTTGTGGTGGGATGGGATTATTCCCAGTAGTCTCAGAACAATTTTACTCCTGAGCCATTTTTCTATAAGTTGAGGAACATAATGTGTCAGAATAAATTATTCTGTTAGACACTTTTAGAATTGTTTTCAGTTTCAGATCATAATCAAATGAATAAAGAAAATAAAGAAGCCTGTGTACTAAGCCCTGAAGATACAAATACAGAAGTAAACCAGGCTCTAATTTAAAATAACATTGCCCTCTAATGGAGGAGACAGCATATCAAGGGAAGTTAAGAGGCCAAAGAGGCATATTTTAGCGTGGAAAGGACTGATTTAACTGTTATTTCAGAGCCAGAAAAGTAAGGAGAAGGATATTGTGGAGGGCATATGGAATGGCAGAGTAGATGATGGGGACACGATTGAGCAAGGTTGGCCTGAATTTGCTATACCAGGTGAAGCAGTAATCAGTCATGACCAGGGGACTCTAAGGAGTGAGTTCCACAGATGAAAGGATTAATTCTTCTAGGTCTTGGGCTCTGGTCCTAGTGGCAAGGCAGCTGGGGAAGAGATGGTTGGGCATCAAGTGTAGTGACACTCTGATCTCACCTTCTCCAGAGCAAGCCAGCTACATCTTCCTCTCAGACTTCTAGGGGTCCTCCTGAAGGGACAGTGTAATGTTTTCTTTAGTGCTATCACTTGAGCCTCCATTCCTATGAGTACCCCACCCCCCGTCCCATCCATAAGCTTCTAATAATTAGTGTCCCAATTCCATTTAGCCAATTAGCTCTTACAAAGGGATACTTACAGTGAAGAAGATATAATGATAATAAAAGTACAAACACATCCTCCCAAACCTGGTAGAGCACAAACTCTTCTATATTGCCTTAGTCCATGAGAAGAGTAGGCTCAAACTTAAGGCAGTTTCCATATAGCATTTGCTCTATAAAGTTCACTTCCAAATGTGGCATTGCCAGAAGGTGGATGAATTTGCTTCTCTGCTTTTACTGGATGGCTGCTGGTATGTGGCTCAAGACTTCATTCCTTATCATCTAGCAGCAAATCTTGACATGGACTCTAGTCCTGGACTCATTGATGGCTCATCCTCATATCCTTTTAGAGCTTCCAGAGTCTCCTCCAATATCTTTCACCTAAAACAGAAAGAATAAACAAAGAAATAAAGAGGCCTATATTCAGAGGCCATACATGAGCTTCAGGTAGAGGGACAAGGGTGAGACATCTCATTTCAAATCCATTTTTCTCACCTCAACACCAGCTCATCAAATAAGATCCACCTGGTCAAAGCCAGAGTGAAGGCCAGGATGACCAGTGCCTTTTGAATGAACCCCACTTTTGGCTGCACAGTGTGATACAGAGAGGAGGGCTTAACAGTTTGCAGGCTTTTGCTGAGTGCTTATGTCAGTTAAGAGGTTTTAGAATCTTGGAAGAGTTTCAGTTGGACCTGGGAACTCGTGGAGGGAACCAGGGGCCAGCCGAGCTCCTTCTGGAGATTGAAACCTTAGCCTAGTTTTGTAGTTTTTTGAGATTTGTTAATTTAGATAAAACTTTTGAATTCCCCTACCCTACCTCATTTTCTACCTTCATTTCCCTTACCTAAATGTCTGAGAAGAGTGAATAAGGAGAGTGAATCAGAGAGTTAGTTCAAATCTGTGAGAGTTTAGCCCTACCCTTGCAGTAATTTATCTAGGGAGGTTTTGTATCCATCATCCTAATCCCTTTTGATTTCAAAATCACCTTGAGAGCTGAGTAAAGGCAGGTCCTTTCTCAGTCTCCCATTCCTGCTTCCCTTCCCCCATCTGAGGTTTCTCTAAGCAGCTCTTAGGGCTTCCTTGATCCTTTTACCCTGACTATCTATCCTGAGAAGACAATAAACCCCTTTGTGTTTAAAACAGACCTTTTGGTTACTTCATTAGTTATTAGTAAGAAAGGAAGAAGAGGAATAGGATCAACATATTCTGGGTTTGAGGGAAGGCGGGGTATCCATTTTGAAGGAAGTGTAACTTCAAACCCAGCCCCTTCCTGTGATACTAACTAAAGCCTGTAGTCAATTTTAATCTGTCTTGGCTCATTCTAACTTGACTGTATAATGTCTTTTACTTGAAGGGATCGGTCTATTTCCCTTCAGTGTTTTGTCTTTAGCCTAAGTCCCAGTCTGTATTCCCTGCTGCTGTTTGCCTATTTAGATTAATTCATCCTCTCCCTGGCAATCCTTGTTACCTCAGTGTTATACTCCCTGAACTCAGACATTCCCTTATTTTCCTACCACCTCAACTACCATCTTTCATCATTGAACCTTCCTCATCCATTATATTGTCTTAACTTCCCTACTACTTAGTCTATTCCCTTGTTTACCTCTAGCCTTGGGTCCCTTGCCGTGTCTTATTCCCTGATCCTACCAGTTATTACCCCTAGCTTCAACCTCATATTATATCCTGCATCTCCCTATTATATCCTACCTAATCCCATATTACATCTTTCCTAAGTCCCCTATAACATCAGCCAATCAAAATGGCAGTAGTAGAATAAAGAATATTACTTTGCCATCTGAAATTTCTTCTGAATTCAACTCCTGATTTTCTCTTAAAAGTATTCCTTTAAATTTTTTATAATGATTTGATAAGATTATATGGTCCCATTTGCCATGATCCTTCTTCCATAGAAGGTGTTTTAGGCTTATCCTTCCATTGCTTTATTGATTCCTTGGGAATGCCAGTGCATCACTTTAACTCTTTCTGTTCAGAACCAGACGCTGGCCATATTGTGATGGTGATTTGTTTAATTTATTTGTAGTTACTATTTCCTTTTCAATTTCTAGAAGTTGTGCCATTTTAAATTTCTGTAGCATAGCATTACTTCTTTTTCGTTTCAGAAATTAGTTATTATCTGGCATGATTTGAGAATTTCAATTCAACAGATATTTATTAAGCACCTACTACCTGTATTTAAGGCCCTGTGTTAAAAACTGGGGTACAAAGGCAAAAGTGAAACAGCTCCAAGAAGCTTATATTCTTACTGAGGGGTGCAAAGATAACTACAATGTATACACAAAACAGATTCAAGAAAGAAAGCCGTAACTGGATGGAGGGGGCTGTGTGGGCAAAATACTGTTGGTGTAACTGAAAAAGTACCTAAGCTGTGCTGTGAACGGAGCTGTGGCTAATAGGAAGCAGAGGTGAGGAGGGAGCATGTTCTAGACCTGGGGGACCACACCTGTGCAGAGGAAGGGGACATGAAATATCATAGACAGTTTGACTGGAATAGAGAAGATAGGAAGGGGAGAATCAGGAAATCAAGCTGGAAAGGTGCAGATAGCCAAATTGTGTATAGTTCTATTTTATTACAGAGGTACTCAGAGGACCCGTGAAGCCCGAGAAAGAGAGTGTGTGGGTCAGCTTCTGTTTTAGGAACTCCAGATCGCAGCTGTGTGGCAGTTGCATTGAAGCAAGGACCCAAATGAGAAGGCATTTCAGTAACACATCAGCTTTGAAATAGAATTTACTTTCTGGGAGGCTATTGTGAACCATTGAAGCCATCTAATTCTCCTTGTAGTTTTACACTGGGTATATCCTTAAACAGTGAGTCTGTTGTGAAGGTCATGGATTGTTGTTGGTTAAGGTGACATCAAATATGGCTTATTGGTGATGAAATTCAGCAGACATTAAATCCTTGCTCTGTGCACAAAATTATACAGAAAGTTATGCCTCTTAGCCTGTTGCTCATATTTCTGCCCTCGGGCCAAGGAGAACAAGACTAATCCTCTTTTGCTTGAGAGCCTTTCAAGTAATTGAAGACAGCTATCATGTCCCCTCTAAGTCACCCTGGCTTCTTTAGCCAATCCTCAAATTGCATGATCTTTAATCCTTTCATCATCCTGGTCACTGTGTTCTGCATGTTTTGCAATTTATTATTATCTTGAATAAAATGTGGTACCAAGAACTGAACACAATACTCCAGATATGATCTGACTAGGGCAGAGTAAGTAAGACTATCAGCTACCTAGGTAGATTCTTAATGCATCCTAAAATTATATTAGAATTTTTGGCTACTGTATCACACCATTGATTCATATTAAGCTTGCCAACAATTAAAAACTCTATTTTTTTCAGACAAAAAGCTTCTAGTTGTGGAAAGCCTATACTTGTTCAGTTGATTTTTAAAAAACTCTTACCTTGCATCTTGTCCTCAATACTGTGTATTGGTTCCAAGGCAGAAGAGTGGTAAGGATTAGGCAGTGGGGGTTAAGTGACTTGTCCAGGATCACACAGTTAGGAAGTATCTGAGGCCAAATTTGAGCCCCAAACCTACTATTCCCAGGCCTGGCTCTCTGTACACTGAGCCACCTAGCTGTCCCTCAGTTGATTAAAAAATATGACTATATAAATTTATTTCTATTAATATTTATCTATTTCCATTTATAATTTATTAATTTTTAGCATAAAAAATTTTTCCCCAGACTACATGTTGATATAATTTTTAATTCTAATTTTCTAACATTTTGCAATCTGCGTTCTCTCCCTCTTTCTCACCCTTTCCCTTTCCAAAGTCTTCCACCTCTCCAAGAGGGCAGAATTCTAAATTTTCTCCCTCCCTCCCATACAATCTTCAGCCACTGAAAAGGAAAGCAATATGATATCAATTATACTTGTGAAATTGTCCTATTCATATTTAATCAATGTAGTTTGCTATAATTGTCTTATGCCCCCTGAAAGTAGTCCTATCTTTTCTTTGAAAGCCTCTTCCCCTCTAATAAAGAACAAAAGCCTTGTCATCTTTAGCATTCATCAGCCTTGGTTCTTTCCGAGATTTCACAATATGAATACTATGCTGACAGGACTATGGTGCATGTTTGTATTCAATGCCAGTTACATTCCCTGGCTTCCATCTTCTGTACATTTTTTTCAAAAATAGAATTTGGTTCGTGAGTTGTTTGTGCACTTGTTCCTTGTCCTCCTTAGACAACACCCCTCCCCTTTTCCTTCTCCAGGGAATTATTTCTCTGTGTTTTCAGAATTCCATTTTGAAGAGCTTCCCATCCCTTCTGCCCCCAGCTGAATTCCATTACAGAATTTTATTCTGTGGGATCTTATCTTTCCCCTTTCTGTTCCTTTTGAAATCTCTGCTCTCCTAAAATTCATGGTATATGTCATACCTTAATAAGTTTCTTTCCCTACACTATCAAAAATTCTGAGCTGTAATAGTCACTTTCAAGGTTATCATCCTTTCTAACCTGGGATCCAGTTCTTTAATGGTAAAAATCAGCTTCAGAATAAGAGCTTTTCTTTTTGATTTTGATCATTATTGGAAATCAAGGAATTCTTTAGCTTCTGTGCTTTTAGGAGGGAAGAAAAGAGGAAGTGGAGAAAAGGAGGAGAAAGAAAAAAAGGAAGAGAAAATTTCAGGGTCACATTTTGTTTTTATGCCAGGCTGGGGATCCTCATCCTCTCTCTTGCCAAATGCTCTATTACGATGCCTATAACATTATTGCCATTGTTTTTGCTTTCATATCTCTAAACTGGGACATAAACAAATAATATACAAATACACATATTTATATATTTTTTTACTTAAAACTATTCCAATACTAATGTAACATTTGGTAATATTAGTCTCTAATGTGCCTTATAACCCCAAAGTTTTCCCCTTTATTCCTGGATTTTTTCATGAGTACATATAGTTTCTAATGCACAGTGCTACGTTTTCCACATCCACTTAACTGCCTCCCCATCCCACCTCCCCAACTTGTATGCTACTTGTACTTTGGGAATAAGGTATGGGCTTCCTGAAACACATTTGCATATTAGGTTCTTTCTCACCAATTTTTAGTGATACTGATATCATTTACCTTCTTGTGTTATTATTTGTAGTTTGTTCTTTTTAAAACTCATGTTCTGTGTTATTTGTCTATAGAAATCTGAGGTCTTGTGTTTTGCTTCTGGCTCACATCTTGGATATTCCTTTTGATAAATTTCTGGCCATCTCTATTGCTATTTTTTTTATATTGTGGCAATTAATAATAATTGTCATGATTGCATTTATGTAGTAGCCTAAATATTGCCTCTTTACACCTTTTTACCCATTTCTTCTACTTTCCATTAGTTTGAGAAGAATTTTAAGAATCTTAAATGTGTCCATGCTCTTAGTAGTCTGTCAACACTCCTCCTGGTAGTTGGCTATTGTCACATTTAGATAATTAGTTCTCATCAGTGATAATTTATCTGTGAAGGAGGAAATGGAAGATAAAGTGTTCTGAAAGGGTCAACCTACCACAACTTTGTCCAGAAAGACTTTTATTCTAAGGAAGGGCTCAGGTCAGAACCCAACTGAAGAATTCCAGTTAGTATTGTGCAGGAAGCCATCAAAGCCATGACGTTTAGCACAGCTAGTCACCAGCTCTGACAATCCAGCACAGCAGGTTGTCAGGAGGATGGAAATTCCACACTCAGTTTACCGTATGTGATTCTTTTTAGATTATTGGGTCAACTCTTATGTCTGTAATGGCCCCTAGGAAAAAACCGGCAGCTCCTCATCAATCAAAGCTTGAGTGTCTGTATCTTGTGTAACTAGAGAAACCTTCATTTGTGATAACACATCCCATCCCCATAAAGTTACAGGAAAGGAAGGGATTACATATGGACAAAATTGTCCTATTAAATTGTCAGTAGTCCAAGTTAGAATCTGGGAACTTTGAGCAACATTTTTTGCTTGTCCGAGACCCATAAGATGTGAGGGAGTAGTCCCAAGACCCAAGATTGGGGCCAGTCTCTTCCTGCTATACAACTCACATCAGTTCCAGGATCTATTAACCCTTCGATGCTCCTACCATTCACTTTTTTTTTTTGTTTGTTTTTTTGTTTTTAAGCAATTTTTTTTAAACCCTTGTACTTTCGGTGTATTGTCTCATAGGTGGAAGAGTGGTAAGGGTGGGCAATGGGGGTCAAGTGACTTGCCCAGGGTCACACAGCTGGGAAGTGGCTGAGGCCGGGTTTGAACCTAGGACCTCCTGTCTCTAGGCCTGACTCTCACTCCACTGAGCTACCCAGCTGCCCTACCATTCACTTTTTTTTTTTTTGTTTGTTTGTTTTTTTAAATTTTAAACCCTTAACTTCTGTTTATTGACTTATAGGTGGAAGAGTGGTAAGGGTAGGCAATGGGGGTCAAGTGACTTGCCCAGGGTCACACAACTGGGAAGTGCCTGAGGCCGGATTTGAACCTAGGACCTCCCGTCTCTAGGCCTGGCTCTCAATCCACTGAGCTACCCAGCTGCCCCCCTACCATTCACTTTTATAATTTTCATGGGTCATGAATTCTTTATTTCCTGGACCCAAAAAACCCAATCAGAGGATCCAAATCCTGCTTGTCTCTTAGTTGATTTTAAGATGGGATTAGCTGTCTGTACATAGGGGAGAAGGAGGAATTGAGCAATCCTTTGTCCCTTCACCAAATTAATAGTTTTCAATGGTGGTTTAATTATAACTTGTATTTCACCAGTGTAGTCAGAATCTGTTACCCCTGGGATTACTAGGATCCCTTGTATGGAGAGAGAACTTCTCCCTATTATAAGTCCCATTGTCCCCTCAGGTAGGGGACCCTTTACCCCTGTAGGGACAGTTATAATTGGAGAATCAGGGGTCAAGATGATGCCAGTTTTTATGCATAAGTCTAACCCTGCATTCCCTAGTGTAGCTCGGTATAATGAGCTGATGGTTGGGGAATGAAGGGGTTTGACTGGCTGAATGCCACATTTGCCCCTGTTATTTGAGGGGCCTGAGGCTGGACCCTGTTCCAGTTTCCCTGGGGTCTACTAAGGATATTGATTGCAATAGTTTCAGTGCAAGTGAATGTTATTGTAAAAAGAATCACATAGGGTAAACTGAGTGTGGAATTTCCATCCTCCTGACAACCTGCTGTGCTGGAATGTCAGAGCTGGTGACTCGCTGTGCTAAACGTCATGGCTTTGATGGCTTCCTGCAGTATTGGAAGATTCTTCAAGGTCATCTAGTAGTCCAGCATCTTCATTTTATAGATGACAAATTGGAAGTGAAGTGTGTGGCCCAGGGTCATGTAGGCAGTATGACAAGTTGGAGATGAAAATAAATGGTCTGGTTGTTCTACTGGGACTTTCTCGGCCATTTCTGTTCTCCCTTTCTTGTCTCATCGGTTGCTAAATCTTGCCATTTCTTTCTCCAAAACATTAGTTCTTAGACAGAAAGGCAAAGGCTAGGCAAATGAGGTTAAGTGACTGGCCTAGGGTCATATAGCTAGGAAGTGTCTAAGGTCAGATTTGAACTCAGGAAGACGTAGGCCAAATTTGAACCCAGCTCCTCTCAACTCCATGTCTGGCTCTCTATCCACTGAGCCAATCTCACCACCCCTCCAAAATATCTCTTGCATTGCACTCTTTTTCACCCACACAGCTACCACCTCATTTTAGGCCTTTATCGTTCCTTGTGTAAATTATTGCAACAGCTTCCTCATGATATTTAAGCTGTGTATGTTTTTATATGTATTTGTTGTAATGCTCATTACATAGAAGGCTCTTATTCAATAACCATTTATTGATTAACTTTCCATTCATACTTTGAACCACCTTTACGCACAATGCTGCTGGCCCTCTCCCTTTGGTGGTTTCTTTTTGGAACTTCCATTTTGAGGGAAGAGTCCAGAGCAGTCAGTATGCCCCTATGAGAGTACAAGAGCAAGTTCCCCTGCTCCCTGCCCCACATCTTTTTCAGCCTTCTTTTCCCATTAGAATACAAGCTCCTTGGGGGTAGGCTCTGTCTTTCTTTTTGCTTGTATTTTTATCCTGAACACTTGGAGGCATAACTTAGGAATGCTTGTTTACTGAATCTACAAGTGTATGATATGGGATGATGAGAATGGTACCACCGGCAAATTGGGGGTGGGGGATTTTCTTTTGGCATTGTGGTTTTTGTGGCATGGAAGAAGTTTTCAAAGCCACTTTAACCATTCATATGTGGAAAATATTTCTGATTTCCAAGATACAGTGATCCCTCACCTGTTGCAGGAGTTACATTCTAGAGACTCCTGTGGTAAGTGAAAATCTGTGAAGTAGCAGTGTTATATTTATTTTATTATGTATATATATTTTAAGGCTTTATGAATCCTTCCCATTCTCTTATAACCTTTTTCCATACTCTTATTAACTTTTCCCACACTCTTATAAATACTTCATATGCTCTTAAACATTTCCTACACTCTTAAACCCACGTAGTTTGGCGCTTGGGTTCACTGCCAGAAGCCTTAGAAGGCACAGAACGTTTGGGTGGCATAGGTAGGGCTAGAAATAAATTCAGACTTTCACGAAAACTTCACAAATACACAACACCTCAGAGCAACATTACATGTAGTCGATGTGAAGAGGACAAGAAGAGATGCTGAATGTATGGGCACAGTGCGGGACAGCAAACAGATTGATGCTACAGTTGCTGAGCCAATCAGTGCTGTTAAAATCATTAATCTGGGATAACTTGGATGCCACCTTGACTGACAGTTGAGAGATTCGGAATGTTCCCAGGTGCCATGAGCCAGGGGCAAATGTCAGTTGGCCCCCACCCTATAAATGCCCTCTAAGAACTATAGTTGAGAGGTCTCAGAACTCAGAGCTGGGACTTGAGCAAACATCTTTGAATCAAGAACTGGGCAGAGGGAGGTGAAGGGTGGTTGAAGGGTGGAAGAAGAGAGTAGGCCAGAGCCTAAACCTACATCCTGTGCTTGACTGAGAGCTAGTGAGCCATCAATATCATTGGTAGTAGAGCTGAGAGAATACACAGATCATCAATCCACATCTACATCAATAGCCTTCCCTATTCTCTGGCTTGGCTGTGGCCAGGTCAGGTCAGAGATAGCGAGAGGATGAAGACCTCAAGCCTCTACCAGCCTAGCAGTCTCCAGCCCTGATCAACGATTAGCTTAATAGCCAAATATGGCAATAGGGTTTCCAATCCCCAAATCTAATACCTTGTTGTCCTTTCCCCATCAATAGATAATACAGTGATTTAACAGAAAGTACCTTCCTTAGTGGTTATTCCATCACAAACCTTAGGAAGGGAGAATTTGTGGGAGGCCAATAAGAGAAACAGAGTCTCAAGTAGATATTTTTATCTGAACCCCTCTAAATGGTTCTTCCTTATTGAAAACATATTAAATTAGTTTTGAAGACAGCTTCAAGTATTATAAAATGCCTCTTAGCAACCCAGTAGTCAAGAGGTTAACATTCTTCCCCTTTGGTCAGAAATGCAGCTGCTTGGCAAACCAAGGCCGAAACCTTAGTTTAGCAGGGGCATTTTGCCCCTGAGAAAAGTATTCTCAGACTTAGCTTGCTGATAATCACGTAGCTGAAGGTCCAGCCTGGTTTTTATCTTCACCTTGTAGTTTCTGAGGTTTCTGTGTGTTGTCTAAACTAATTGCAATGTCTACGAAGCTGTAAAACTCTCTCTGTGCTTGTGGGTGAAAGGGAGTTTGAATTTTCATATATAATAAACTTGTGATCCAATGGCACTTTGGAGAAGCGGCTATGAGTTAACAGTCAAGATCATTTCCTGTGTCCCAGTACTTTCTTATCAACTAAGCTGTCCTTATCAGAGATGATAAATAGATCTCCACAAGGATTAATTGCACAGTCAGATTTCAGTCATTTCCAAAGCCAATCAATAGCCTATTATCAGTCAATCCAACCTCAGGTTGGGTCTAGAGAGGTTAACTATCTACCTAACTTCTCAAGGGGTCCCAACCTGGGCCACTGTTCGAAAGAAGTCACTGACAGGTGACAAACCTGTCAGGGAGAAGAGGGATAAATTACAGCAACAGCTAGTGGGAGAAGAGTGGGTGTTCGTCCTTCACCAACTGCAGTTAGCTTAGGCCTTGGGCTCTGATCCCTCCTTCATCCATACTATCCCTAAGATCTACATACCAGCTATCCTGTAATATCTAGAAGAAAGATAGGGAATAGTAATAGTAAGAGAGGAGCTATAGAAAGAAGAAACAGAACTCAAGAGATCAGATCATATAGACGTAGACATCATATATATCTCTTGGGTCTTCTCTACTCCTTTTTAACAGTGCCCAGGATATAGAACAAAGCACTGTGGTTGGTCACTTTTCATTCCATCAGCCAATAGTGTGCATGTACAATCTCACTTGGCAGATTTGCATAAGAGGTAGTGCATTTCCATTGTGTACAGTATGGTATTCATCCGCAAAATCCTGCAATATAGTGAAAACTCTACAATACAGAATTAGATATAGTTTTTTTTTAAAACCTGCAATGCAGTGAAGCCACAATAAATGAAAAAGCAATATAGTGAGGGACAACTGTACAACCACCAAAAACCTCGTCTTCTTGTTTGTATCTATCCTTAACTATTTTATGAAATAATTTCTTACTTGTTTCAGCATCAGTTGGAAGAAGGGATATTCACAGGTTCATAGACTACTAGACCAAAAAGTTCTTTATCTTTAATTTCACAAATGAGGAAATTGAAGGCAAAGAGGTCATGTGATTTATCCAAGTTCACAAAATGAAGGTGTAACAGAACTAGAATGTAAGGCCATGTTTCCCAACTGTTAGCTCGGTGCTTTTGCTATGATGCCTTTCTGTTTGGTTTTGGCAATGTTTGGGACAATGGTATTAGAAGATTGTATCAATTATTTGATCTTTGGGTTGTGGCAAGGGATATTATTCATTCTCTACCTGTGGTTTAAGATCCTACCCAGGTATTGTAGGGGTATATTAGATTTTTGAATTTGCCCAACCTATTCTTAACATTACTATTTTAGATGTTATATCACACAACCCCATTATTGTCTAACTGGCTGTATCATGTATAAATTAAGGTGGATATTTTTTCGTGTTACTTACTGTCTGTCCCCAGACTCAAGAGATCCACCAGGCTCAACCTCCCTGGTAGCGGGGATTATAAGCATATGCATTCATGTCTGCCCAGGGACTATATCTTGTATGTTTTTTTGCCTGCCTCATGATACCTTGCACATAGTCACTTCTTTATTATTTTTTCTTGATTGAATGAACCGAATATACATACATTTACATAATGTACAAATATGCAAAAGCATCTGGCATGGGAACTCTCTTCTGTACCTTGGATCATAGCCCATGTGTTATATATGAGATAAGTCATAGGATCAACAGTTTAGAGCTAGAAGGGACTTTAGAGGTCAGCTTTTCAAACTTTTTAAATTTATAGGTGAAATAGTGAAGTTCAGAGATGTTAAGGTATTTGGCCAGAGTCACACAGCCAGCCCATTTCAGTGGTGAGATTTGAACTCAAGTAATTCCAAATCTGAAGCCAGATCTTTATCTCTAATGCCACACTGCCTTTCATTATACTGGTTGATTAAACATGTAACCAGAATAAAGAAATATTTTTGTAGATGATATGTTATGTTCCTTAATATTTCTACCAATAACTACCAGGAAGTATTCAGATTAAGGAACATAAGGAACTTAACTGTTTTGGGGCTTTAATACACTTGGGGGACCTTCATAAAGGAGATAATACAATCTAGATAATACAGTTGAAGCAAGCTGCTTATGGAATAGATAGAGCAGTGGGCCTAGATTTAGGGAGATCTGAGTTCAAATTGGGCTTTAGATATTTACTGAGCTGTGTGATTCTGGACAAGTTAATTAACTTTTTTTCTTCACTTAATTCAACTGTAAAATGGGGGAACAAGTGCACCTATCTTACAGGGTTGTTTTGTGGATTATATGAGATAGTATTTGTAAAAAGCACTTAGTACAGTGTCTGGAATTGTACTTACTGTCTTAATCCCTCCAGATTGTTTTAAAGATAAAGATATATAACTAATCACCCTGTTCTGGTTAAGTTATGATGCAGTTTAGAGGAAGAGAGGTGATTAAATTTAGGGATTGTGACCCTGCAGCTTTAAAGTGCATACCTATGATTCTTTTAGCCAAAATAAGCAAATGTCTGTTGTACCTTTTGTTGATGAATCAATATAATGAACTAGGCTAGTAGGCCTGGAACTCCTTTCTATCCCCAAAGCTTGCAAAGAATCCCCTTTGAGGTATTAATATGTCAATAGGAAAAGGACATGGAAGTGCCTCAGGCTCACCTGTCCGGTTGTCAGGCCACACATGTATATTTTAACAAGAATTTTCTGGAGACATGTTGTTGTTATTATTGTTTAATCTTTTTTTATTGTATTACCTTCCACAAGTTAAATAGGATTAAAAGAAATTATAAATCGGTACAGATGAATGAAGTAGGGATAATATCTTTCTAACATCAATTTATAAAATATATGTATATGTATACACACACACGTATATATATATATATAAGCTAACATATTCTTTTTTAAAATATCTCTTCTCCAAAGGTCGATGACCTCTGGTTTAACCTTTACAATTTTAGGGTTTTAAGTTCTAAAGCTATGCCCGGATATATTTGAAAGTCATATATTCTTTGACCCTAAGCAGAGAGCAAGAGTAGAAGTTCACCTTTTGCAGTCCTTTGTGATTTGTGTGATATTGGAAATTTGGGGGTCTTAATATTGAGATCCATGATATAAACTTCCTGTGGACGTTTAGGGGACTTGAAAACTACATTTCCCATGATTCCTCTTGTGTAATACAGGTGGACAGGAAGTGTGATCACGTAGACAGAGGTATAAAGTCTCAGAACTTGATTGGGACAGACTCTTTCTTAAGAAGCAGCCAAGGGGAAGGTATGCTGGGCCATTTGAAATAGATCTTAGCAGGCATGTGGTTCTTTTTAATTATCAATATGGATTACAATAAAGCCTTAATATTTTTAAATATACCCTTTTATATTAATTTTATTTGTAACATTTGGTTTTCCTTTCTTAGATGACATTTCAGTCTTGCTCTGAAGGTGGAAATAATAGCTTATATTTGTTTAGTGTTTTCTGTTTTATAAAGTACTTTCTGTTCCTTACCTCATTTGATCCTCATAACCATCCTGTGATGATGTGGATAGTATAATATTATCCTCTGTTTTACTGTGAAAATACGGAGAAATGAAGTGATTGCTTCAAAATCATAAATCTTGTTCTAGGATCAAAATACAGGCTGGAAAACTTTAGTGATAATCTTCTAATTCTCACCCTTTTATTTTATACAGTTAATGAGTGGCAGAATCTGTACTTAGACTTTGATTTTCTAAACTCACATCTTATATGTTTCTCACTCTACTATCCAGTAACACTATTATATGAGCTTTCTGCTTTGGTTAAGTAGTAAAACATGAAACCTGGGATTCTGGGTGTGACAACAAACATTAATGCAAATATTTATTAGCCTACTCTTTGAGGTTCTTTGGAAGAGACCACGCTGTTCCTGCCCTTATAGAGCTTACAGTAAGAAAAAAAAATCACTTGGAATAGGTTGTTGCCTAGTAAAATGTAGGGGAATAGACATGATGAGGAACATGGCATGTGGGTATTGATTCTGTGATAAATTCTGCATGTGAGAAAGCTCAAAGTTCTTTGGAAGACATTAAATTAGTACGGAGAGGGAATGTGGTGTCTTGACAAGTTTTAGACCTTGTCTAGGGTTCATTTCCAGATTATATATGTTGTTCAGTTGTGTCCGACTTTTTGTGACCCCATGGTCAATAAAAATACTATCAATGGCATTTTCTTGGCAAAGTTACTGGAGTAGTTTGCCATTTCCATCTCCAATGGATTGAGGCAAACAGAAATTAAATGGTTTGCCCAGGATCACACAGCTAGCAAGTGTTTGAGATTGGATTTGAATTCAGGTCTTCCTGACTTCAGATCCAGCACTCTATCTATTGAATTACGTAGCTGCCTCCATATATATGTATATATGTATATATTACTATACTAATAATTACATACACTTTAACAGTTATCCTAAAGTAGACACTAAAATGGATGAGATCAAGATGAAATAATATTAGATTTTGGAATCAATAGGGAGCCACAGTGTTTGATTGAGTAGGGTAATGATATTGTTCAACATGAACTTTAGGAATATCAATTTGGCTACTATGTTGATGGATGTATTGGAGTGTAGGGAAGGGAAGAAGGAGGAGGAGGAGGAGGAGAAGGAGGGAGAGGGAGCATGTGAGAGAGAGACAGAGGCAGGGAGAGAGGGACAGTGTGAGAGAAAGAGAGTATGTTTGCAAGTGCCAGGGAATACAGTTGTCCCTTGCTATATTGCAGTTCACTTATTGCAGCTTCACTGTATTGTGGGTTTCAAAAAAAATCAAATTCTGTATTGCAGGGTTTTTGCTATGTTGTGGGATTTTGTAGATGAATACCATACTGTACACAATGGAAATGCAGTACACCACTGCTGCTTGTGCAAGTTTGCCAATGTGAGATTGTACGCGGTACACTATTGGTTGATGAAAGGCAACCAACCATAGCGCTGTGTTCTGTATCCTGGGCACTGATTGGCTCAGTGACTGTAGCACCAGTCTGTTTGCTCTCCCACTACTTTGTGGATTTTGACTTATCAAGGGATGAGTTGGGTTGGGGGCGGGGTGTGTGTGGAATGTAACTCGCAGGATAGGTGAAGGATCACTATAATGATAAATTTGGTTGTGTTGGAGATAAGTCCCAGGATTCAAAATCATTCTTCATTCGATTAATTAAAAAATGCTGGGAATCAAGCCAGGGTTTCCCCAGCTTTTCCCAGGGCTTAGATTCTGCCTTCTCCTTTATTAGCTATAGGACCCTATAACCTAACCTCCAGTGTCCTAGTCATCTCTCTAAGCTGCAGCTAAATAAGTGAACCACATGGGTGGAAGGAGTTTCTACACTGGAAATTTTCTATACAGATGAAGTGTGCTGGATGAGCAAAATCTTAATTTCCCAAGCCTATGTATGTGTTCAGTAGAGGTAAGGATAAGAAGCTTTGGGTTAAGAAGGCAGAGAAAACTAAGTGCTTCCTCAGTGAGACCTACTAAAAATAATATAGTTAAATACCTTTCCTTATGAAATAAAGGACCAAGCCAATTTATTTCTTAAGACTTCAGTCTCATCATGTGTAAAATGAGAAGGTTGGATTCTTTTCACTTCTAAAACTCATTGCCTGGGAGAACAAGGTGGCTAAGTGGATAGAAACCAGCCTGAAGATGGATGGACTTAATTTCAGATTTGACCTCATGGTGTGACCTTGGGGAAGTCACTTAACCCTAATTGCCTAGTCTAGTGATGGGCAACCTTTTGAGCTTGGTGTGTCAAAATTTGCCAAAAAACCGAAAATAACTTGGGTGATGTGTCACTTTGAGAAAAAACCCATGATTTTGCTATACTTACAGTTTAAATAACAAAATTGTATAATTGTAATCTATAACTATATTTAATAAACAAAAATAGGTAAATTAATATAGGTAGAATCGTCATCTACCTAAGAGTTTTGAAAAAATAAATAAAAAGTAAAATAAAATTCATTGCCCTACACTGCCTGGCACATGGTAAGGGCTTAATAAATGTTTATTGATTCTTGTTGATTGATTCTTTCATTCAAGTCAATCATTCAAATTGTGGATAACAAGAAGACTTGAGAATATTTTTGAGAAATAAACTATGAGAGTCAGGTAGGTGCCTCAGTGGATAGAGAACCAGGCCTAAAGTTAGGAAGTTCTGGGTTCTGGGTCCAAATGTGGCCTCAGATATTTTTTAGCAGTGTGACCCTGTACAAGTCATTTAATTCCCATTGCTTAGCCCTTCCCACTCTTCTGCCTTGGAATTGATTCTAAGACAGAAGGTGAGGATTAAAACAAAACGAAACAAAACAAAACATCCAAAACTGTTCACTAAGTATCCCCTTAAATGAAAAAAAGCCAATACCTGTCCAAGCAGTGGGTAAAAAATGAGTCCAAATCTGGCAAAACTCAGCATGTACAATGGGGGCTGGTCTCCTGGCTGAGGGAACTTATCTTTGTAGTAGTGACTGAGGGCCTCTAATACCTGGAAATCAGACATTCAGCCTTATTTTTATCACCTTGCTATGTTTACTATGGACCAGCCCATCATGCTCCTTGTCCTTGGCAAAATGAGCCTGGAGAAGGGTGCCCCAGATAGTTTCATGGGAGAATTTCAGCAATAAGTATTGAGCAACAAGCACAAGGAAGATAGGCTTTGGAATTTATATTCAAAACAGAGGTGAAAGCGCTTGATTTTTGTGTTGAAGATTTACAATTAAAGTAATTTTATGTATGCTTCAAATGCCTGATTCTATACAAACCTATTATGGGGTTTCTTCACACATTCAATCCTTTCTCATTATGGGGTTTTGTGCACATTAAATGTATTAAAATACATGAAATTAAATGTTAGAGATTGTTGTTTTTCTTCTTATCGTTAAATATAAAATTTCTCCAGGTGTTGCAATGTTATTATTGGGAGCATTTATTTTACCATGTGTCCCATGTTTTTAAAGAGAAATGTATTTAAATAATAAGGACGTAGCTGTTATGAAATTTATTTTTATCAATACCTTTCAGCAGAAATCTGGATGGTGCTTTAAAAATCACTTAATCATCCCACTTCTTGTTGGCTAATAGAGTACTGAGTGATTTTGTTTTTTTCCTGCTAAAGGCCATTCTTGATCTGCTCGCTAAGTGGACATAAGAGTACTAGTATATTTTATGTTAGCAAGCCTCGATAGCAAAGTGCTAAAAGTTCAGAGGGCATTTGTCTCCTTTCTCAGAAATTCATTTAAGTACCAGTCTTGCCATAGCTTTAACTGGGGCAGACAGCCACACAAATGACTTGAGATAAAATGAAAATAATGGACTGAGCCGGGTGCCTGAGGTGGTAGTTACACTGGATGCACATCCATAAGCATTGAGTGTGATTCTATGCTAATGTAAGCCTGATGGATCAGCTTTCTCTTTTAGCCTGGAGGACCATTAAGCACTAGAAGCTAGGTCAAACTGATACAGGAAGGCAAACAGAGCCCGATAGCTAGCAACCCCAGCTAACAGGCGCCCAGTCATCTGCTATGTACAAAGCTAGCATTGCTTGAAAAACTTCCCTGGGCAGAATGTAGATCATGAAAAAGATAATAGATCATTCTTTAATTTGCATAATCAAATGCTTCTCATTTTCCTCACATATAGATAACATAAGAGAAAAATAAAACACTCTGAATGTAGTTGAATATTTCCATTATGTTGCTAATCTTGAATCACTGCAAATAATTTCCATAAAAATGTAAATAACTTCTTTCAAAAGAATAGAACATAATTGAGAGATTTGGTATGTTATTTCTTTGGAATTAAGCAGTATGCACAGTTACTAAGGTTAGGTAATGAGGGCCTTGGGGATAGAAAATAGAATAAAATAGAAAAAAAAAAGAGTCATAGAAGTGATTTGAGCTTTGATGACCAAGTTGGGCAGAAACTGAATTACTATAATCCCAAAGTTGGAAACTCAGTTTCTCATTTTAGTACAGAGTTATCATTTTAATAGAGGAAAATGCTTACTTTTAGTCAAATGAAAAGAAAGCTTTATCATTTTTCTATTTTTTCTCTCAAGATAAAATAAATGAGTAAATTAAAATTTTGTCGTAAAATTTAAAATTCAAAGACGTCAAAGCACATGCAGCCTTTCACCTTTATTTTGTACCCCTCCAATATTGTTAAATATTTGTAAGTTATTTATTGCATAGAAAAGTAGTCCTATAAACCAACTTCCTCTTGTGATAATAATTTAATATTTTCACTTCCTTTGTATTTATCTTTTATTAAAATTATGGAGAACTTAACTGATTACTAATTTTTATTTTTTTTTAATACATAGTTTTAATAGTTTTCAAACTTTTCAAAAGCATTTCTTTCAAACGTTGGTGCATTTACACTTTGCATATAATACCACTCCTCTCACCCTTCTTTTTCTCCTATTAATTTCACTGGGATGGGGGAAACTCTCCATTTGAAAGTGCCCCCTCACTATATTTCTACTAGATTTATCATGAAACATATAAATAGGTTCCTAATTTTTAATCTACTAGTTTTTTTTCATTAAAAACAATATTCTAAATGTTTAAACTGTTATAAAGAAACTTTCAGTAAAGAAAAACATAATACTCTTGTTAAACCCTGTTATTTTCTAAGAATCTACTTCAGCAAATGTCTAATAAACCTTTATTTGTAAAAGTGTATATGTAAAAAATATTATACTGGAAAATAGGCCTGTATATAAAGGAGCATGATAATTGTGACATCTTGAGCACGTGTACTTTCTTTGAAATAACAAGTTCAGTATAAAGCATTCACATGTTAACAGCATAAATATATTTTATTTCCTTTTCCTTTCATCCTTCTCTGTCTCTTTTTGTTTGTGTGTCAATACAGATATTTTCATTATAGTCATGTAATTGAATGGGTACTGTGTGAGGGTGATTTTACCCTTAGGATTTTCTATCATTTTGTTTGCTCTTATGTTTTTGCAAAATTTCTTGTAACTGATTTCTATCTCTGTGATTATGGATTAATTAATCAGTGTTCTAAGACAAACATGAAATTACATGCATTCAGAAATGTTCTGTATGGGCACACTGCTGTCACTCAATCAATAATAAATAATAATAGCCAACAGAGGATAAAAACAATTAGCTGTTATGATTTCAAAGTTTACATATCTGAAATAATTATAATGGGTTTTCAATTTTTTTGCATGTAGAAAAATAGTACAGCTAAAGGTTTTAGAAGCTAGAAAATGAAGTGAGAAGAAGCATGTTGCAAAGGATAGAGAAATGGCTTTTAGAAATGGCCAGAAAAACCCAGCTGTAGGACCCTGGACCAGTCCCTTTACCTTTCAGTGGTCTCAGCCACTTAAGTTGATAAGGTGTAGAAAAGGTTCCGTCTGCAGTGACAGAAGCAATTTCCTTACCTGGAAGTTTCCCATCCCAGGGAAATTATAAGTCCTTTCCCTGTTACTGTCCACTCAAATATATTCATATCTACCTATTGACTTTTGGATAAACTACAAATCCCTCTACCTAATTTAATGTTCTCTTTGTTCTGGCTCAAATCTACCTTCATATTACTATCTTTAACTCATTCTATATTCCAAACTGGCCAAATAGCTGTTTTCTGGATCTGACATTTTATTTCCTTATTTCCTTATATTTTCTCAAGGCATCATCTGTGCCTAGAGCTAGCTCTTCTTATCCCCTTCCTGGAATTCTTATTGCACAGATCCAGAACAGAAAGGGACCTGAGAAGCCATTTTAGCTAACTTAATATAAGTATCAAAGATTCAGATGAGATTGCATCCCATGGAGGTTTTCAGGCATTTGATCAGAAAACATGTAAGGTAGTAAGCACCTCCTATGTGCCAGGCATGGTGCTAAGTCCTAGGAATGGGAAGAAAGGTGAAAAGGGAAAAAAGGACAACAATGATATAATATATAGATATAACATATTATAAACATAATATATTGGAAATAATCAACACTGGTTGCTAATGATTAGGCCAGGCAAATATAATGTGACAATCCTACCTAAATTAATTTACTTATTTAGTGCCATACCCATCAAATTCCCCAAAACTATTTTATAGTACTAGAAAAAGTAATAATAGAATTCATCTGGAAGAACAAAAGGTCAAGAATATCAAGGGAACTAATAAAAAAAATGAAGGATGGTGGCCTAGCAGTACCAGATCTTAAACTGTACTATAAAGCAGTAATCATCAAAACAACTGGTACTGGCTAAGAAATAGAAGGCAGGATCAATGAAATAGAATAGGGGTAAATGAACTCAGAGAATCTAGTTTTGATATACCCAAAGATCCCAGCTTTTGGGATAAGAACTCACTATTTGACAAAAATTCTTTGGAAAATTGGAAAAAAGTATGACAAAAATTAGTTTAAGATCAGTGTCTTAAACCCTATACCAAGATAAGGTCAAAATGGATATGTGATTTAAACATAAAGAGTGATATTATAAGTAAATTAGGGGAACATAGAATAATTTACTTGTCAGATCTATGGAGAAGGGAAGAATTTATGACCAGACAAGAGGTAGAGAACATTACAAGATATAAAATGAATACTTTTAATTATATTAAAAAGTTTTTCTATCAATAAAACCAATGCAACCAAGATTAGAAGGGAAACAACAAACTGGGAAAAAATTTAATAACAAATTTCTCTGATAAATGTCTCATTTCTCAAATATATAAAGAACTAAATCAAATTTATAAGAATCCAAGTCATTCTCCATTTGATAAATGATTAAAGGATATGAACAGGCAGTTTTCAGATGAAGAAATCAAAGCTATCAATAATCATATGAAAACATGTTCTAAATCCCTCTTGACTAGAGAAATGTAAATTAAAACAACACTGAGGTGCCACTTCAGACCTATCAGATTGGCTAATGTGACGATAAAGGAAAATGATAAATGTTTGAGGTAATGTGGCAAAATGGGACACTAATGCTTTGTTGGTGGAGTTGTGAATTGATCCAGCCATTCTGGAGGGCAATTTTGAATTATCCTCAAAGGGCTATAAAAGAATGCATACCATTTCATAAAGTAATACCACTACTAAATCAATCCCAAAGAGAAATGAAATACCTGTTTGTACAAAAATATTTATATTTGCTCTTTTTGTGGTGTGAAAGAATTGGAAACTGAGGGAATGTCCTTCAGTTGGAGAGTGGTTAAATAAATTGTGCTATATGATGGTAATGGAATACTATTGTGATTTAAGGAATGATGAACAGGATGATTTCAGAAAGAGCTGGAAAGACCTCCATGAAGTGATGCAGAGTGAAATAAACGGAAACAGGAGAACATTATATACAGTAACTGAAATATAATGGAACAGTCAAATGTGATAGACATTGCTACTAATTGCAATATAATGATCCAGGACAATTCTGAAGTACTTATGAAAAAGAATGCTGTGGATAAAGAACTTTTGGAGTAGAAATGCAGATGAAAACATGATTTGTCACTTGTTTATTTTAAAGTATATGATTTAGGGTTTTGGTTTTGTGAGATTATTCACTTACAAAAATGAATAATATGGTAATATGTTTTGCATGATAATATATTTATAACACAGATTGAATTGCTTGTCAGCTCTGGGAGGGGGAAGGAAAGAAGGGAGGGAGAATACATGGATGATATAATTTCAGAAAATGTATGTGAAAATTTGTTAAGATTAAAAAAGAACTAGGAGAAACAGAAAAAAGGCAATAATCAACAGAGAGAAGGCATTAGAACTAAGGGACATCAAAGAAGTTTTACTGCAGAGATGTTAGTTGGGACTTAAAGGAACCAGGAAGCCTATAACCTTAGATGTGGAAGATGATTCTGTGCATGAGTGAAAATGTCCAGAATTGGGACACTGGAATACCTTGTTCAAAGAACACACGGAGGCTAATGTCATTGGATTTCAGAGAACGTGGTGAGTATTGGATCTAAGGACATGGGAAAATTTTGGGGACAGTAATTGAAGGGCTTTGATATTCAAATAGAGGATTTTCCTTGCTTGGCATTTGAAATTGGCATTGAAAACTTTCCATAAATTTCCACCCACATTATAAATATGATCTCCTTGAGAGCAGGAACTCTCACTTTTTTATTTGTCACCAATATCTAGCACAAACTCTGAACATTGTAATCACGTAATAAATTCTTCATCAATTCATTCAAATGTCTACTGTGTTAGGTCATATGAAAGGTACAAGAGGAACAAAGGAAAGGAGTACTTCAAGGAGTTTACATTCTGTCAGGGGACTCATGAACATAAAAACATATATACAAACTATAGCTTTTTATTTAACTTCTTCATTGCACTTTGAAGACATGAGATCTTGTATGGACACTTTTCTTTTCCACCATTAAAATGTTAACATTTCATCATGGTAAAGCCTCTTCTAATTATTTAGATTTACTTTTCTAGACTTGTTTTTATTCTTATGTTTACATTTCAGAGTTTCTAAGCACTTTTGTTCTTTTTATCAAACATATTCAAATGTCATCCATTACATTAAAGATCCATTTCCCCTACTAGACTATTTGTACTTCATTTAGTAGTGTAAGATTTAGAATTGGTTTAACTAAATATATGAATTAAAATAATTGAATTGTAGTCACTGTTTATAAAAATAATTAACTTCTCCAGTCAAATGACTATAAGCAGTTTTTATGTACAACTGGGTAGAGATATGTAATATAAGAAAGAGGTAGAAAAAATTGCCTAGCTACAAATACCCTAAATCCTAGACTGCGAATATATATCTGAAAATAAGTCTCACCAGAATCCAAAGTCCTAATTAAGAAGTTGAAATCCGAAGAGCCAGGAGACACTGAAAAGTCCACCAAGAATCTTCAGCACACAAGAGGCTAAGACCACCAAGAATCTCACCAGAGCTCACACTGAAGAGTGTCCCACTGAAACATCAACCAAGAGAGAGAACCAAGGAAGGAATATCCCTCAATCTTCTCAGTGTCACCTTTTATAGTTCTTTTTCTGTGTCTTTCTCCCACTTCACAGGAACCAATCACAGCCTCCCAATTGTGGCCTTTCTAGTAAGTGACTTGTGAAGTCTCTTGCCTTGTGACCTAACAAGTGCTAAGTAAGGACACTTCAAAGTCTTGATTGATTAAATTAAAAGTAGCTGATTGATTACATTAAAATAAACAAAGAAAGTTTGAATTCTCTTTCATAGTAGGAATTCTCCTTCACAGAAATTATTCTTGCTAATAAGTCTATTTTGCCTTTTGTAATATTCCAGAATCTTTGCTTGTTTATAGTAGTAGCTGCCAAGTCTTATATATTTTTTTCAGTAAGTGATTGATGGATTCTTTCTTTTTTTCATTTTGCCCTCAGGTTCTAATAGATCTGGAGAGTTTTCATTTATAATTTCTTGAAATATAATGCCATGCTTTTTTCTTATAGTAGTTTTCAAGGAGTCTGACTATTCTTTTTTAAACCTTTACCTTCCAAGGCAGAAGAGGGGTGAGGACCAGGCAAATGTAGTTGAGTGATTTGCCTAGGGTCACATAGCTAGGAAATGTCTGAGATGAGATTTGAATCCAGGACTTCTTTTCTCTAGGTCTGGCTCTCTATCTGTTGAACTACCTAGGTTCCTGTGAGTCTATTTTAAAGCTATCTCTCCTTAATCTATTTCCCAGGTCATTTGTTTTGAATATCAAATATTTTATGTTTTTTTCCAATCTTTTGATTTTTGTTTTAATATTTCTTTATGTCCTATAGTTATTCATTTCTGTTTAGTCTTTTTTTAAGTATATTTATTGGGCAAAATTTAGCACTTTAGTGTCTTATTTGTTTTCCTTCCAATTCTTTCTAGACCTTTTATTTCATTTTAAATGTCTTGCTTACTTTCTTTCAGGTTTTCATAAGTTTTGTGGAAAATCTATTTTTTCCTTTGTATATTTGGTTGCAGTTTTTGTGGAGTTTACTCTCTTCTAAGTTTTGGACTTTGGGGCCTCTGGTAGAGAACTCTTTATGAACAGTGTTTTCTTGTGCTTATTCATATCTATACTCTAGTTCTCAAATTGTATTTTTGTGCCAGGGCAGGGCTTTACCCTCAGCTTTGTTTTTGTCTAGAGTATTCAGCCCTACTTGATGACCTGGGTCTCTGTTAAATGTCTGACCTCCATCCCCAGAGTTATGTCTATGCTAAGAAAGCAATTCATTGTCTTTGTTGATTATTGTTAGATCTTCAGGGTCTTCTCTATCTCAGGACAGAGTACTATGGACCTTAGACTTCCTGACCCTGGAGGTACCATCCACTTTCAAGATTCACTCTGTGGACTTTAAGTTGCTTTAGAGCTTTCTCTTGGGAGCTCTCCCAATCTGCAGGCCTATAGAACCTTGCCTCCTGTATGAGTCTGAGTAGTTTCTGATCATACTGAGAGACTTTAGTCTTGTTTGCTGATGGTAGCATTGACTTTTCCAATGGTGCCATTACCTGTGAGCTTTTGGATTTCTGAGGGAGATGAAGTCTTGATCATGATTTAGTCTGGTGATATTTTTAGATTTTTTTTTCTCCTTAGCCTAAGAGTTGGGTTACACCCAAGCAGCCATATTCAAACACAATTCTGTTTTGTTTTTTAAACTCTCTGACTACTCCTTTCATTTGGACCTGTGACTTCATCAGTGTAGGGAACTCCTGGTATGGTTCAAATCTTGCCTCACGGAATTACTAGCCAAGTGACTTCTGGGTCCACATTTAATGGGTCTCAATTTCCTCATTTATGAAATGATAATTTCTTAGGCCCCTTCGAGTTGTAAAGCTATGGTGCTATAATTTATCTGCAACTCCCAGTTCTAGAAAGTTGCTTATGTGTACTTAAAGGTAAAACAAATAGTTGGTGGTCATATAGCTAGCATGTACTCAATCCAGAACTGGAAGCCGAGTCTATCTATCTTCAATGTCAGCTCTCCTGGGCCTTGCCATCACACCATTAATGAGGAGGCATATTGCAATATTTAAATTAAATTAAATTAATATATTATTAAATTAAATATGTTATTAGTATGCTAATTTAAACTTATTTCAACACTAATTTAATAAAAGCATGTGCTTCAGGACTTCTTAATATAAGATGCACTATTGGAGGCAGCTAGGTTGCTTAATGAATTGAGAGTCAAGCCTAGAGACTGGAGGTCCTGGGTTCAAATCTAGCCTCTGACACTTCCTAGTTGTGTTATCCTGGGCAAGTCACTTAACCTGTATTGCCTAACTCTTACCCTTACTGCTCTTCTGCCTTGGAACCAATACACAGAATTGAGTCTAAGATGGAAGGTAAGGGTTTAAAAGAATAAAATACACCATTGCTCTGTTTGTTGTACATAATAAATGCATAATAAATATTTATTATTGAATTGAATAAAGAAATTTCCAATAAGTGTGTCTTGGAAGTTCAAGAATAAGATATTATTACAGGTATATATTTTAAAACTAAGGTTTCAAGCCCAGTAGCATAGCATTTCAGAACTAGAAAGAGATTTGTAAAAATAGCACTACATAGAAGTCAGAGCACCTGTCTTGGAATCCCCAGACCTGGGTAAGAATCTCAACTCTTGACATATATAATAGATATATGACCTTGGGCAAATCACCTCACCACCAAAAGTCAGATTTTTAATTTATAAAATGGAGATAATATTTGCATTACCTTCTTCACAGGGTGTTAAGGGAACCTCAAATATGTAAATATATTATGATCTAATCATTATGTAATATTACATATGTATATACTTTATATATTATATTAAATATTATATAATAATATGACAGATACATAAATATATGTTTATTTTTATCTAATCCAAACCATGTCTTTTTCCTAGATGATAGAATTGAGTTACAAGAAGAAAGGTGGTTTGTCCAAGGTCTTGTAGTTCATTCTGAATCTTCTGTTTCTTTTTTGGGTCATGTAGTTACTGAGGAAGAGAACATCCTAAATGTTATTGCTTAAATCATTTAATCAAAAATTGAGCTCACAATGCTTGATGATATAAAGACTAGCTTCTTCATGATATATTTAAGACATTTTAAATGCATTCTGCCCTCAGGGTAGCTCTAGAGTTCCTTGGTGCTTGAGTTGATATTATAATTTAATTATACCTATATATATGTACCTATAAAGAAAATTATAGTTTTTAGACTATTTATACCTAAGGCTTTCAATATGAAGACACTACAAAAATGGCAAAAGTATGTTGCTGAAAAAACTCAAATAGGAGATTCTTAATTCTTTAAAGGTCAAGAATCTTGCAAATTCAAATGATTCCCATTATTATCAATATGTGGTCCTTTTACAGGTCTGCATATTTATAGCATGATTTAAACAGGAATAGACAATGACTCTAACTCTATTCCTCTTAACTAATGGCTATCAAATACTTGCCTTTCATTTTACTTATAGAATTTTGGGCATTGCTATTAATAAAGGATATAATCAGAAATAATTTTTTTGTACTTTACATATTCAGGATTTGTTATATTATAAGTATTTTGAAGAATTTCAGGTAATTATGTAAGAAATGTTATATTCATAGAACACTAGAACCTCACTGTAATACTGCTCTCCAAAGAGTGGAATTAATTATGAAATGACTGTTTCTTAGATGCCATTCATAGCCAAAAGAATCTCATTATAGGTTGATCTTATTTCAAAGTTGATTATATAGATAGGTTTCATCATATTTTCAAATTAAGTAAATAAGAACTTTTTCTTAAAATTGTAAGTGATAGGGAAGATTGTTGCTGTTCAGTTGTTTTTAGTTGCATCCGATTCTTCATGATCCCATTTGAGGTTTTCTAGGCAAAGATACTGGAGTATTTTACCATTTTCTTCTGCTGCTTATTTTATAGATGAGGAAATGGAAGTAAGTGGAGCTAAGTGAAAAAAATATTTGCTTTAATCCATATAAAATTTAAATTTGGAAAAGTCACCTATGACTTAGTTGTAAAATTGTCACAAGTTTTGGGTTACCTTTGAGAGAAAAGGAACTGTTCTGCATGCATGCATACACACATATACTTACACTCACTCTCACACACAGAGTTTAGGCTCTAACTGAAAGAACAATTCTAAGAGCTGATAGAATTTCACTGTTATTGGTTTGTCCTTTGCACAATGTTAGCTGATGTTCTTAATTACTGCACAAAAGTGTTAGTATGTATAAATACATATTAAGTAAATTCACTTAAATTTAGCCCCCTATATGGCTTTTAAAAAAAGTTAACATGCAGTACTAGTTATAGAACACAACAGTATTATTGATCAAGATGAATATTAGGCCAGCTAATGGTTTATATTAACTGTTTTTACTGGTTGATCTGATGCTGATAGACAGCTCAGTCTGACCAATGACAGGTACATTTTCTTCTCTATCTCTTTTCTGATTCAACAGAAGGAGAAAGTCCTAGGCAACAGCCTCAGTAGGTATATAGTATCTGCTGCTGCCCCAGAAACACTGGAGCAGCATCACCTATAAATGATTTATCAAATCGAACATTTTCCTTTCCTTCTTGTATGTAACTGGCAGTAGGGATGGGAGATAGGGACTTCCAGTAAGATTCTGTCATTAATTGGTGATATTTCATAAATGATTCCAAAACACACAATGCTTGCCTCAAGTCATTATTCAGAAACATTAATTTAAAAATAAAAACAAAACTGATTTTTTTTCCTGTGACCCACGTTTGAAAGCACGATTTTGTAAGGTAATTTACTAGTAGTTTTTAGGTGGGAGTGGGAAGCAAGGGAATTAGTACTACAAGTAAACTATGTGAAATCTGAAAAAAAAATAAATTGGAAGAAACTTCAAAAGTATGTATTTAAGATAAAAGCCTAGCTCTCTGATTAAGTGATCCAGTGGTATCTGGCAAATTTATGATTGATCATTGTCAAATTATTGTATCCTGCTGCTTTGCCCTTCAATCATTTTTCATTTGTGTTCTATTTGGGATTTTCTTGGCAAAGATGCTGGAGTTGTGTGCTATTTCTTTTTCCAACTCAGTTTGCAGATGAGGAAACTGAAGCAAACAGGGTTAAATGACTTGCTCTGGATCACAAGGAGCCCTTATCCAGTAAGTGTCTGAGACAAGATTTGAACTCGGAAAGATGAGTCTTCCTGATTCCAGGTCTGGTGCTTTATCCCCTGTGCCATATAACTACCACTCTAATCTACCTTCCCTAAATAAACAGGGCTTGGAAACACCATGAAACCTTTTGTCACAAATATAGAACAGCCTGGAGAAGAAGTTGGCATTCCATATTATAAATAAAAAAGATTTAGGTCTACATTCAGGATTGCAAGCACTCAGATTAGTTGAGATACAAATACTTTAGCCACCTTGTCAGTAATTAGAGAGTGGTACTGCTGTCATAGCGATAAATGGTCAAATGAGCTAATAGTAAAAAGTGCTTAGCGCAATGCCTAGCACATCCTAGGTGCTTTAGAAATGCTTTTTAACCTTCCTTCAGAATTTAAAAGCTACTCTACACAAAGAAAAGACAGCTTAACCTGTATCTAAGCTCCTAAATGTATTAGCAACAGAGGTCAGATTAATAATTTAGTTTATATAGCAGACATAGAGTTATACTAAAATATAGTGGAAATAACACATTAAAATTAAAATACTTGCACACTAAATTTTTTTTTTGGTAATTTGTGGTTGCCTGACAAATAGAGATGCAAAGGGGGAAAAAATCTAACCATCTATACTTTTTGGATATATTATAGCAAACATTTGGATATTTGTAAACATCTAAATACTTGACTGAATTCTTCATTGTTTCTTTGTATACAGCCTAGCAATTTCTGGTCTCTTTATAGGTTTTTATCCTGGTTTTTGGTTTTCCTATTTTGTCATTGTGGCTACTTACTATCTGCCATCTTTGTAGATGGAAGTTTAGGGTATGGCATTTGAAATAGCCTGCTATTGAATTTGGATATTTCGGATATTTGAATTGATAGTAATTTCAGCATACTAATAATGATATTTATTTATTTTTATAGTAAAAGTGCTATTTAACTCTTACTGCATGGTTTTCTGTTACAAGATTATTTTTGCCATATTCTGTGACTTCTGACTACACTGGCATCCTTGACTTCTGCTTTTAGTTAGAATGTGTTATTCTTAAACTTTGAAATGATCCTAAGTCTTAAAACTTAATAAAATAGATATTTTAGTTAGCAAGGATGGGTAAAAGTAAAAGGAAAGGGTTTTGAGTATCTGCAGTTACCACAAAGTAGATATGAAAGTTGGCTTTTCTTTATACTTTTCAAAGAAAAGTATAGCCACATTCTCTCACTATCTGGTGGCATCAGAGAGGCAATAAATCAGTCAGTAAACATTTAATGAGTGCCTACTATGTGCCAGGGACTGTGCTAACCATGGTAGACAGCGGGGTAGGGAAAAATTTTAGTAGACCCCAGTCAGAGACTTTTTTCTGAAACATCCTGACTCTGTGTCCTTGGGCAAGTTATATAATCTGTCAATACTCTACTGGATAATTCTGAAAGATTTTAAGTGGTAAAGAAAAACTGACCTGCCTGAGTAGAGTTCCCTGCATTAATGAACGCAGAAATCCTATTCTTAGGTTACCTTCAAAAGAGGTTTGTTAATGAAATAAATATTTTTAAAAGCTCTTATTCATCTATTTTTATGGTGTCTGACATGCTTATTAATGACTTGAAGGAAAAAGATGGCTACTTGCTAATAAATTGCTGCAAACCATATGGGTTAGGACCTGTGATGAATTCTATCCCCTAAATGGTTTCTTTATCTCCCCACCCCCACTGAATTTATCCTGAATAGACTATCTTTTTCATTCTGTGGCCTTGTTATTATAACATAGCACTAAATGACTTTAAATTAGTACCTGGGGACTCTTTACTCTTAGGTGAAATTGCATTTATTGAGCTGAATTAGCATAGTTCAGGGGTTGGGTTCTCCTGTCCCAGATGACCTACCTGCTTTAGATTCAGGCAGAAGTTGGAGTTTATTTTACAAAACATGAAAAAGCTTTTAAACTAATGTCTTTGAGGTAAAATCTGAAGCCAAAGTGAGGACACCTGCTGTTAAGAAAAATGCTTACACGTTCAGCACCGCCTCTGTCCCCAATTGTGGGCACTGCTGAGTAAAATGGGGGCCAGGGCTGCCGAGATCCTCTAGGTGGCAGCAGTTCCTGCAATTTCAGAGCATAACAATGGCATGATTTGTGGGTAGGAGAATAAAGCTGTCATGAACTGATGGGATCTTTATACAGTAAGGGCTCTTCTTTGAAATGTGATACATGAGAAAATTACCATAAGTTTTTAGTTTCCCTTTTAAGATTTAAGTAGCTTATCTTTCTTTTAAGTTCCATTTTATATTTTAAATTGTGTCCCCCAAACAAGAATTAAAAGGGCCATAATTTTATGGTGTCACATTATGAAGTATAAATCTTTAGGTAATCTGAAGGAAAGACATGATTGAAACTTTCCCCCCTCCCCTCCCAATTACAACACTAATCCATTGTTAATTTTGACTGCTGGTGCAATCTTGGGAAGGAAATCCTGGTTGCTATACAAGCATAATTTTCTTCCCGTTCAGGAGGCTGAGTGGTTAATGGTTTGAACATTGCCATTCAATTTCTAGGAGGCTTTGAACCAAAATTGTAGCACATAATAAAAGAGCGATTCGGTACCTGTCTTTAATAAAAAGACATTTTGAATAAAGCTACAGTTTTCTGCTGGTAGAGTAAGAACTGAGGAAGCCCTCTCCAACTCACTCAATCACCTCTTGTCTCCAGGGAAAAGTAGAGCAGTTGTCAATGTTAATGCTGCTGGTCACTTGTCCTTTCCAAACCAAAGGGGGAGGAAGTTAAATTCTTCTGAAATAAATCATTTATGGCATATGTGGATTTAGGGTTGAGGAAATGCTTATTTTAAACATTGGGTCTTTTTTTTTTTTTAAACTGATAAATGTGGGAAAGTTCAGCCAGTTGAAAGCTCCTCAATCAGCCTTTTATATTGTCTCAGTTCTAAATAGTTCTTAGCTTACCTTTAGAAAATTTTTTTCAGGAAATGTGATGGTCCTGACCTTACTGTTGATATTAATCAACCCAAACACTTGAAAACCAGGATTTATCCAAACTTGATGTGAAGACCGAGTCACATTTTAAATACCCAGTAAAATCCCTTTGTCCAGCATATCACTTGCAGTAACGGCATCAAGTGAACGGAGCATCCTGATGCATTATTAAGAGAATAAATAAAATGTATTCTTGCTTTAGTTTTTTAGGCAAGTACAGTATTGTCTTCTACAGTGATAAAAATGTGTGTGTACCACACAGATATAGGAGTTTTTGACATCTTTTCTTTTATCATTGAATTTACGTATATATACGATGCATGTCATATGGATACCTTTTTAGCATGAGTACCATAAAATTGTTAATTCACTTATATGTTTTTTAAAAGCACATTTATAAGGGATGATAGAAGTTACTCATACTGCCATAGCCTTCTAATAGGAATGAAAAAGAATGAAAGTTAAAAGGCATATACTAAATAATTTCTGTCACATTCATAGCTATATTGTATATTATCTGCTGTTTAACAAATCTGTTATTAAAGCAGTGAAGTAGCAGCTAAAATGCAAATTAATTCAATTTTAACAATTTTAATTTTAGTACTTTAATGATGAAAATCAACTTTTGATAGTGTAATAAAAATAGGCTTTGTCAATTATATGTTCTTAAATCCACACAATTTTTTCCTAGAAAATTCAGAATGGCTGAAAGGCAATAATTAGTCATTTAAGGCAGGGCTTTTTGAATCAGGAGGTCTGAAGCATTGTATATTCTCTTTAAAAAATGTTACAATTAGCTGAATGCCAAGATGCCAGGAAGCAAAAGGCTTTGGGGTTTTTATTTCTTTCTTTCCATTTCTTATATTAAAACACATACAAATATATACTTAATTTTAGCTAAATTATAACATATAGTTGATAATTTTAATGTAATTCATAATTATTAATAGCATAACACCTGGTACCTTAGAGAATGGATATTATTTTTCACAATAATCAGCTGTAGTATTCAAAAATGGTCAACTAAATTTTAATTTTGAAAAGTTTAAAAAAACATCAAATGTCAACAGAAAAAGCAAAGAAAAGGCCCCTTGCTGTGTTGTCATATAGTATTTATTATAATGATGATATTATCTAGAAGGGCATATGTTTTGAGTTGTTTCTTAGTAGTTGAAATGCATATAAGTTTTATGATCAAAGAAAAATATTTTAGCTTTAATTAAAATGGAAAAAAGAAATGTGACTTCTGGCCAGGACTAAAATATTTAACTTTTGTCTCACATAGACCTATTTTTTTTCTTTTCCTTTATTTAACTACCCATAGTTAATTGCAAAAATTCCTTCTATCCTATTTTAAAATTACTATTCTTTCAATACAATATTTTTTCTAAGTGTGATAGTTTATATACTGAATCCTTGCTTAAAATCTATTCTTCATAAAGGCTATATTAACAGGTCTTTGTAGCAATAAAAGACAAAGTAATAATACACTTCTAAGGAGTGTTGGGACTTGAGAAATGGAGGGGTAAATGGAGGGGAGTTAAAGCACAGTGGTTTATGATACTCACCTTAAGAAGACAACATAGTTGATTATTCAGAATGATTCAAGAACAAATGCATGCATGAATGGATGAACAAATGAATGAAAAAGTATTTATTAAATGCTCACTATGTACAAAGCACTGGGGGCAAGTTTTGGGAGTACAAATATAAAAACAAAACAGTCTCTGTTCTCAAAGAATTCCTGCTATAATTGGGGGAGAGACTCAATGGCAGGCTGATGATCTAGTCATCGAATATACCAGCTATCTGATAATTGCTATATATATATATATATATATATACATATATATATATATATATTGTACATGGATGTTCAGTGACATAGAATACATTAAAAACACTCAATAGTGAAATTGTGGAATTTAAAAAAATATATACGATAATCTTGCTATGGTGATTTAAAAGGTTCTTTGTGATCCTTATTATGATTTAATCATCATAGTTCTATAACAGAAAAAAATACTTATTTGAATTTTCTGGTTGTTTAGGTACTATATAAATGGGAGTTTTGTAATAACTTCTCAGATGTTTTTATGTAATCCTAGACCTCTAAATATTTGTAAATATTCACTAATTCCCCTTTGAGGTTCATAGTAATTTAATAACTCAGCCTGATTTTCCTTTTTTTCTCTCCCCCATATTCCAATTCCCTTTGATAACTAAGTTTAAATCAGTGAAATTAAGCAATGTTTTTCCAAAAGAGTCACTCTCCAATCTTGAATGCTAGAAATACTCTTATAGTTCACATAAAACAAATGAACAAAGATCCTTTCCTTCTGAACTAAGTATCAGTTCTAAGACAGAAGAGGAGGAAGGGAGTTGGAGTTAAGTGACTTGTTCAAGGTCACACAGCTAAGAAGTGTCTGAGGCCAAATTTGAACCCAGGACCTCCCTTCTCTAGGTCTGGCTCTCTATGCACTGAACCATCTAGTTGTTCCACATAGCTTTTACCTTTCATAGGCTCCAAATACTTTAGGAGAAATTTGTACATTATTTACAATGATTCTATAGAAAGATAAGGGTGAATGTACCCATCACACATGCTAAAAAAATTGTTTATATTCATTAATTCACACAGGTAATAAGTGTTTGAGGCTAAATTTGAACTCATATCTTCTAGACTCCTGACCCAGTGCTCTATCTCTGGTACAAAAGCTATCTCCATAGCCATTTAGTCCATCTTATATTTGGAAAATAGCCATTAAAAACGAGGACTATAAATATAACTTTAATTCTGAGCTACTTTTTTCTGGATACACATTTGTGTACAATGAACTTACATTATCTAAAAAATCTCTCCAAATTTCAAGTGAAGCTTTCTTACTTTGAGTGTATCTTGGTGTTGCAGTAGCCAGAACAGTTTCGTGATTGGCACTTGTGAGGGCTAAAGATACTTTAAATTAAATTGGGCACATAGTATGCACTATGTGCCAAGTTATTGTGTATGAAGTCTTAGTGCAGGCTGCTATTACTAATATTTTTCCTCTTTAGACTTGACTGTCCATAGTAAACAATCTTATTTTCCCTCTCAGCCAGAAAGATCCACCTTTAGCACCCTCCTATAACTGGAAATGATGGTTCTAAATATTATGTTTTTACCCTTATCCATCAATCAGTCACAGAATTTAAGAGTTGGGAGGGAACTCGGTAAGGATGGCAGCATTTACTGAGCACTGACTACATACCAGGAGCTGAGGCAAGTACTTTTTACAAATATTATCTCATTTTGTTTTCAGAACAACTTTTTGAGGTTAAGTATTATTGCTATCCCCATTTTATAGCTGAGGAAATCAAGGCAGACAAAGGTTAAATGATTTGGCCAGGGTCACACAGGTCGTATCTGAGGCTGGATTTGAATTCAGATCTTCCATACTCCTGACCCAGTGCTCTATCCCTGGTACAACGTAACTATCTCAATAGCCATGTAATCCAGCTTATATATGAAAAATAGTTATAAAATAGCAAGGACTATAAACATTACTTTAAAAAATATGAACTCCCCTGTCTTTTGTCACAGTAATTCAATTGACATAGCTTTTAACACTGGATAAAGTATTTCCCTCACAAACAGTAAAGTGGGTAATAAAATTATTGTTATTATTATGGGATCAAATGAGATAACATCTATAAAACTTCTCAGATCTTATTTAATAGCAATTAGAGCAAATCTTTAGGAATTAGGATTATGTACTTTAAACACAGTTATATATCCCTTCCATCATCTTGAATATCTTAAAGAGTGTCTAAGACACTCTCCAATCTATTAGATTGTGAGCCCTTTGAGGGCAGAGACTATTTTTTGCTTCTTTGTGCATCTACAGAGTCTGGCACATCATTTGAGCTTAATAAATGTTTATTGCTAACTGACTGAGATAACCCTTCTAATGGATGGGCCTTTTCTGCAACATTTTTCTTGTTTGCCTCCAGGTATGTACAATTATCATTAATTCTTCTCTAAAGGAGAACATACTTCTCTCATTTTTCTCAAATGATGAATTTTTGGCTTGCTTCGTGAAAAGCCAGAAGCTCTGGTAAAAGGACACATGCCAGGAATTTCTTCTCATGAAAACAAGATGGCAATGGATAAACACAACTAAAAGAGAAGTAGGTAGGGCAATGAGCACTGTTAAGGACTCTGAGATTATGGGGAGTCAAAAGAAAACAGCAAGCATTAGGCGCAATTGATATCTTATGGATTCTATCTGGCTAGAAATGTATAGTGGTAGCAAGAATCAAACAGAAAAGACCTAGAGTGGATACAAAGAGCTTTTGAGGCCAGAAATTTAAACTAGTTTTTTTTAATGCTTTAATTATTAATAAAATAGATAGGTAAGTCAGACTTTTATAGAACTGGGAGAATCCTTATCTATTCTACTGAAATATATTTGTGCAAGGATGACATTGACACTAAAACTTAGTTTATGTTAGCTGAAGTTTCAGTGGCTTGTTGTCAATTAGTATCTTTGGTTGAAAAGTTCTTCAGTTACTCATGATGTTGTTTTAATCAAAGTTTAAGCACTAGGTCATTAGTTAGAACTTTAAGTCATTCTTAAAAAAAAGTAAAATGGAAGATTTATTCCAATATTGTTTATCTCAAGATAATTCTCACTGTTATTGAGCAGCTATGATTAATCTTTGGAAATTTAAACTCCATTTGTTTCCTGGTATGTAAAGTTTTAAATTATTTTGAAATTATAGCTGTAATCTGAGCTAATTCATTTAAACTCAATTTAGATACTATTTCTTAAACATCTACCACTGTGCCAGATTTTGGACATACAAAGACAAAAATGAAATACTTCTTTTCCTCAAGGAACTAATACAGCAAGTATACGGATTATTAATCCATTGGGTTGGGGGGGTGGTGGGAATAGATAAGGGAGAAATCAAAATGCTCTAGAAAAATTTTTTATTAATTTCTTTTATTTTTTAGAACAGATTTTCTGTGGTTACATGATTCATGTTCTTGCTCTCTCTCCCCTCATCCCCCCATCCCCAGTAGCCAACACACATTTCTACTGGTTTCTTCCTGTGTCATTGATCAAGACCCATTTCCATATTATTGATAATTGTTGTAGGGTGGTCATTAAAAGTCTACATCCTAATCGTGTCCACAGGCTACACTGATCCTTCCTGATCTGACTAACCCAAATTTTACTATTCTAAATAAAACTACCACTATTATCCTTATAATTCTTAACTTCACCTCTTAAGTTATAAAAATGACAAAGGCTAGTTGGTTGAGTCTCAACAAGAATCAAGTTAGGACTCTGAGCCTTAACAGACTCAAGAGTCCAAACCAAAGACCAAGGTTTTCTTTGGTCTTCTCAGAGTTAAATCAATCTCTAAAACAGCAATAGATAGTATTATATTCAAATCCTGGGAAATGTTGGTCTCACCTTGATTGACAGGGGAGGCTGTTGGAGAGATTGGAATGTTCCCAGATTCCATGAGCCAAGGGCAAAAGTTGGTTGGCTTGAGAGTATAAATATCCCTAACAGCCATTTGGGAGAGGTCTTTGACCATTGGTCTTAAGTCCTTCGGACTTTGGTCTTTGGTCCTTTGGACTTTGGTCCCTAGATCTTTAGGTCTCTGAATCTTCCTAGCTCTTTAGGTCTCTGGGTCCCTGGGTGGTGAAGGGAGGAAGGGAGGTCTGAAGAAGAAGAGGGTGGTAGGATTTGAATGACTTCCTGAAGGCTGTGAAGGCTAATACATCACCAAACACTGATAATAAGAAAGCTGAGAGGAAATCACCAACACAGCTGCATCAACAGAGGAGACTACTCTCTGGTTTGGCAGTGGCCAAGCTGAGCCAGAGGAGTTGTGAAGGACTAAGGGTCGAGGTTCTACTAAGTCAATAGCCTCCAGCCCTAAGTGATTATAGGTTATAGATATTAGATTGACAGGGTCTCCAATCCCCAATCCATATCCTGATTATCCTTTCCCTAATTAAGATCATAGATAAACTATTTAATAAGTACCTTCCTGAGTGGTCTTTATATCACGACCCTTAGGGTAGTCTGATGAACAAACATGATCCAAGGCTAATCAGAGCCCAATATTAATAATTGATCCAACCCCAGGTTGTACCTGAAAGGGTTACCCATCCACCTAACCTCTTGGGTCCTTCCCTGGACAACTGTTAGTGAAAGAGGAAATTATAACAGCTAGCAAGGGTGATTGGGCTTGGTGTTCCCCCATCACCCGCACCTAGGGAGAATACAAAGATACATCCACCTCACCAGTATTCATATAGCCCCTGAGGACTATAGGACATAGGACTACTCTTTCTTTATAACAATAGTCAATAGTGTTTCCCAAGTTGGAAAAAGAAAACACTAAGCTCCTTCAGATCTTTCCTTCAGATAGAGAGAGGGGCAAAGATGTTACCTCTTCCAGCCCCAAGAGAGAGTCCCTGTGTGTGACTTTGCCAACTGCCAGAGACCAACTGCCACTGCCATACCCAAAGAGAGTAACTGTCAGAAAAACCGTTACAACTGTCAACATTTGAAATTGAAACACTGTCTCAGCTCTGCTTCAAACTCCAATTCTTCCTCAAGCCAGCTTCTTCACTTCTTATCTCTAAACTAATAAAACAATGCTTATTTTCTAATATCATCCTTATATAAAGTAATGAGTAAAGGAGAGGTAGAGAAAAATAGGGAGAGGTAAATGCAAACCTTAAAGTGCTACATCATACTGCTATCATCATCTTCTTCTTCATCATCATCATTCTAATTTTACAGATGTGGACATGAAGCTCTGGGAAGGTAAGTAATCATGATTGTACATTATTTATGCCTACAGTTAAAAAGTAGGCAAGCTAAATTCACTTCTGAAATAAATGGAAGGCAGATAAGATAGTAGGTTATAAAATGAAGGGTTACCATTTCTTTGGAGGAGAGAGAATATGTGAAAAAATAAAGAGCTTTTAGGGCATAGTCTATCCATCAAACATTTATTAGGCACCTATTGCTAGCACTAGGGATACAAAAAGAAGCAAAAGATGGTCCCTGCCCTCAAGGAGCTTACATCTAATGGGAAGATGAGCAAGCTATAAACAGAAAAAAGAGGAAATAATTAAAAGAGGGAGGATACTAGAATTAAGAGGGGTTGTTGGGAAAAGTTTCCTGTTGAAACTGGGATTTTAGTTAGGACTTGAAGGAAGCCAGGGAAACCAGTGGATGGAGATTAGGAGGGAGAGCATTCTAGGCCTGGAGGACAACCAGAGAAAATGCTGAGAACAGAGAGATAGAGTGTCTTCTTTGAGGAGCAGCAAAGAGGTTAATGTTATTGGATTTAAGAGTACTTGGAAGGGAGTAAAATGTAAGAATGGAAAGGTGGGGATGGGGGACTACTTTATGAAGGGCTTTGTACTTCAATGTGGAAGCAATAGGGAGCTATTTTGAATGAGGAGGAGACATTGTCAGACGTGCACATTGTGGAAAATCATTTTGGCGACCAAAAGGAGGATGGATTAAAATGTAGAGAAACTTGAAACTGGCAATCCCACCGGCAACTATTGTAATAATCCAAGCCTGAGTTGCTGAGGACTTGCACTCAAGTAAAAGCAACATCAGAGGAAAGGGCCTATTTGAGAGATGTCACAAAGATGAAATCCATAGGCCTTGACAACAGATTAGATGTGGGAAAGTGAAACATAGTGAGGAATTGAGGAATACCCAGGGGTTGTGAGCCTGAGGTACTGGGAATTTGGTGTTCCTTTTGACAGTAATATAATATGTAAGTTAGTAAATGAGAGATTTTAGAGGGGAAGATAATGACAAATTGAGTTTAAGAAATCTACTGGATTTTCAGTTTGAGATGTCTGAAAGGCAGTTGGAAATTGAAGATCAGTGGATAGGTCAGGGCAGGATAGGTAGATTTTCAGAATCATTAGCATAAAGATGGTAGTTAAATCAATGGGATTTAATTTAAATAGATAAACCAGGGCATCAATTTTCTCAAGTAGGAAACCCAAATATCTACTGAAAAAATAGGAGGGGTGATATAAAGGAAAGAGAAAGAGATTGTAAGTGGATGTAAGTGTAAGTAGTCAATGAAAGAAGAAAAAAAAAGATTGGCATGCAGGAGTGAGGATCTGGGTAAGGTTCAATAACATGAATTTGTAGTGGCCTAATTGCAGCTGTGTGGCTTTTGTTAACATTTTTTACCACCTTGAGAATAGTATGCAGAAGTCAAATGGTGAGGATGACCCAGGGCTTAGGCCTGGTAGGGTATATGAAGAACAAGGGGTTGAGGTAGTCAAAGGTAGAAGACAATACTTGGTTGAAAAGATTAACTATAGATTCTAGAAAGTAAAGAGAAGATTTTGGCCCAAATGAGACTGATAGACAAGCAAACAGGGAGGGAAGAAAACACTGATGATTATAGTCAGAAATGGGACAGAATTTAGGATAGTGGAGCATGCTAGATAATGTTGAGGGCTAAGGTATGACCACCCTGTGAGTAACCAAAGTACCAGAGTTGAAATTAATGAATGAAGCAGGGATGTTCAAAGACATGAATAATGAAATACCCCAAAATAAAAATAGATTTTGGATATATAGCAAGACTATGAACAAAAAAGTGATTAGTTGTGGACAAAGTAATATTATGTACTTCAAGTAATACTGTGGTAGAAACATAGCCAGGTGTAGTTTCATATATATACTTTTTGTTGTTGTTAAATGATGCTTTCTCTTGTTTTGGAAGTGGAAGGAGATTAGGAGGTACATGGGAATTTTAATGTAACAAAGTATATATATGTATATATATATGTATATATAAAAGAATGTTAAGTCAAAAGGCGTTTATTGAGCACTTTGTGCTAATCATTGTTCTAAGTGCTAGGAATGTAGTTACAGGCAAAAAGCAGCTGTTTTATTTTTGAATTCTCCTTTTTGTATACTGCCATGTTGTATATAATAAGAATTGTACAGAATACTTTTTGCCCCAATTAAAATAAAAAAAAAACCTCAGTGATCTGCTATGTGATCAAGACAATGGGATATAGATAAATAGAGAAAACCACAAAGGAGATCCTGAGTATTATTGTGGGGGTAAGAAGAGGGTCTGGAAATAGCAATGTGTAGTAATAAATATTCTTTTCCCTAGCCTTGTCTATTAGGTGCATGAAATAAGTAGTAGTCAGCATTGATAGCAAAGGGTAAGTTGTCTTCCATAGATAGCCAGAGTTCTGTGAGTGAGAGAAGATAGATAAAGCAAGGGATCTAGAATGAAGAGGGCTTTTGTGAAACAGTGAGCAGGCATTTCAGAGTGCCTAGTTAGAGGAATGGACTAAGGGAGAGGGGGAATGACCGAGAATGAAAATCTGGGAAATATAGCTGGGCAGATGGCTAGGTCCCAGAGATTAGGCAAACAGGAGCCACAGGACAGGAGATGTGGTTGACCTGATTAAAGCACAGGATAAAAGGTCAATGGCAATGTCAGTCTGGAAGGTTGTATAGAATTAGTTTGGGAGTAGCTTATAGCAGGGACAGCCATTTTTCTCTTATGTCTTCCATCACAGTTTTTTGGAGAGGGACTAGTGGTAGACTGGGGTTGTTGTTGTTAAAAAACATTGAGTTATGGGAGGGAGTGTGTGGTAAAGAAAGCCTCTAATCTCAAACTTCCTGAAGATCTAGGATTAGTACTAGGACAGTAGTATGGGCAACTCTCTCTGATGGGTAGTGATTCTTTTCCTCCCTCCTGGGTCATATTTTGATGGAGCCCTGAATAGGTACTGATTTCTCTGATGGAATAGAAGAAAGCAGAGGGTAATGATATGTGTGTTGGCATGTGTAGTGATAGAAAGTTGAGGAGGTGCTGACTTAACAGTTGGAAAAACGATAAGGCCAGTAACACATTTACTATGAATAATTAGGTAAAAATTCATTAGAAATAACATTTTAATGATTTATCCAAATTGGTGTTTGATTTGCCATGCAAAGATAGAAAGTATAAATAAACTTAGTTTTTATAGTCAAAGAAAAAATAAGTTCAGGCAAAATTTTATATTTTTATATTTGTGCTTTTTTCTTTTAATTTTTGTCCTTTTAAAACTGACTTTTTAAAAATATGAGATGATCAGAGCTGAGTTCTTCATTGTAATAGAATAAAGAATTTAGTTAAATGATAACCAGTAAATTAACATTTAACCATAATAGTGACAAACTGAGATTTATGTTCTAGTTCAGCTTTACTATTAACTACTTTTGTGAACTTGGCTGTTATTTACCTTGGAATATCATTAGTTTCCTCATTTATTAAAAAAGGTGTCAGACTGAGTGATCCCTAATATCTCTTTCAGTTCTAAAATTCTGATGCAATGGGCCTAAAAGTTACTCTATTGATATCATGTAGAAAATGAATAGTGTAAACCTTGTATTTTCTTCAACAAAATTAAAACGAATGTGTACTTAGAGGGCCAATCTGTGACCTTTAGAAATTGAATTAACTGCATATAGAAATCAAGACAGTCACTCAGTAAGTATTTATTTTATTGTTCAGTCAATTCAGTCATGTCTGATTCTTTGTGACCTCATTTGGAGTTTTCTTGGTAAAGATACTAGAATGGTTTCCTATTTTGTTCTCCAGCTCATTTTACAGATGAGAAAACTGTGGCAAGCAGGATTAAGGAACTTGCCAAAGGTCACACAGTTAGTAGGGGTCTGAAGCCAGATTTTAATTCAGGAAAATGAATCTTACTAACTGCAGGCCTGCCTCTCTTTCCATTGTGCCATCTAGCTCTCACCTTGCTCCCAAGAAGCATTTATTTGTTACTTACTATGTTCCAGACATTGGACTAAGTTCAGGAGATAGAAAGAAAGGCAAAAGACAGCCACTGTTGTCAGTGAGCTGGTAGAGACAACATGTAAACATCTATGTACAAACAAAATATGGACAGGATAAATTAGAGGAAACCAATAGAGGAAAAGCACTAACATTAAGGAGGAGTCGGGAAAAGCTTCTCATAAAATGTAAGAGTTTAGCTGGCTCTTAAATAAAGCCATGGAAGCTAAGAGGTAGAGATGAGGAGAGAATATAAGAGACAGTTAGTGAAAATGCCCAGAACTGAAAGATAGAGTGTTTATGTGAGAACTGCAAAGAAGGAGGCCAGTGGGGGGTGGAATAGGATATAAGAAGACCGAAAAAGTAAGAAGGTGCTAGGTTGTGGGAGACTTTGAATGCCAAATAGGATTTGATATTTGGTGCTAGAGGTTACATGCAGCCACTGGTTTGTTGAATAGGGTGGTGATATGATTAGATCTTTAGGAAGATTAATTTGTTGGTTGAATGTAGTGTGGATTGGAATAGGGAGAGAGTTGAGGCAAGAAGTCCATCCATCAGGTTATTGCAATTCTTCAGGAATGAGGAGATAAGGAATTTCATCATTTTATGGAATCAGATCATATTACCATAGATAGTGGTTAGACCTTACATAAAAGCCTTTTAACTTAAATCCTACTTTCTATAATTACCTATTTCAATGTCTCCCTGACGATTTGACATGCCATTTGTCCCAAAGGCATTGGATTTGCTTTTTTCTTTCTTAAAAAGTACAATACTAATTAACCTAGCAAATTTAATCGTCTAAATATGAAGCACAGTCAGATTCCACATGCTTACAAATATGTCTTATCAAACCATAACAATCCATGATAATTGTAGTTGTTTCTGATTCAAATTCAGCATAACTATTTCAGAATCATGACCCATATTAGAGAACTAAAACTGAATCTGAGTCTGTGTTAAAAGAGACCTCAGAGACAGTCTCATTCAACCCATACCTGAATAAGAATCTCTTCTATAATTTACCAGAAAAACAATCATCTGGTCTTTGAAGAACTTAATATAGAATGTCTCAATAGCGATATGCTACTTAAGCAATAGCTTTACGATAACTAAGACTTTTAGGACACCATGTATAATGTGGTTGAATCTAGCACTTCCTCTATAGGCAGCCCATTCTAATTTTTGTACATTTCTAATTGGAAAGTTTTCCCATATATATATATATATATATATATATATATATATATATATATATATATAT
>NC_058131.1:92023689-92056911 GCF_016433145.1 Gracilinanus agilis
AAATCTCATGATTTCAATTGCCATCTCTACAGAGATGATTGATTACTAGATCTCCATATCCAGACCTAGTCCCACAACAATGATTATCTTTTATGTATTTTGAACTAAATGTTCTGAGGTATCTTAATCCCAGCATATCCAGTTGAGAACTCATTATCTTGGCCCCTAACACTTCTTTTTTCTGAGTTTCTCTGCTACTTTTTTGTTTATTTGTTTTGGAAAGCTTTATCTTCTGTCTTAGAATTGATACTAAGCATCTTTTCTGAGGCAGAAGAATAGTAAGGTCTAGGCAATGGAGGTTAAATGACTTGCTCAGGATCACACAGCTAGGAAGTGTCTGAGGTCAGATTTGAATGCAGGACCTCCTGTCTCCAGGCCTGGCTCTCTTTCTTTGTTACTTTTGAAAGCACCTCCATTTTCCCACTTATCAGGCTTATTATCTTCTTGTCATCCTTAACATCTAACTCTTACCCTACATACCCAATCCATTCCCTAATCTTGTTGTTTCTCCCTTCATTTTTATGTGGTCGCCCCTCCCCATTCCATTCATCCATGTTCCTATTTTAGGTCCTTATCACCTTTTGACTGAACAGTTGCTATAGGCTTCAATTGGTTTCTCTTTCACAAGCATCTCCCTACTCCTCCCCATAGCTGCCAGAGTGATTTTCCTAACATGTGGGTCTGCTTATGTCACTTCCCTACTCATTAAGCTCTATTGGTTCCCTGAATCTTCCAAGATCCAATATAGAATCCTCTTTTGAGCATTCAAAGCTATATCTAACATGGCTGCCTCTTGCCTTTCCTGTCCTTGTACTTTTCTTGTTTTCTTCACCACTTTACAGTCCAGTTCTGTCTTTTACTGCTTCCTGCTTAATGACTAGTTCTAGCTCCACTGGCCTCTGTGTATTTCTACATGCTATGTCCTATGGCTGGTATACCCTTCTTTCTTTCTACCTCTTAGGATCCTTAGTTTCCTTCACTACTCAACTCTCATCCTCCCTTCTATAGGAGGATCCTTCTGGTCCCCAAGCTCCTGGGACTTTCCCCTTGGAAATTATTTCCCATGTTCTCTGTATATTTTATTGATGTATTTAGTCATTTACATGTTGTTGCCTTTATTAGAATATAACTTGATTTCCCAGCACTTACCATCCTGCATGGTACATAGTAAGCTTATAAAAATACTTTATTTGTAATTTCATATTATTAGGTTTGACCCAGCCTTCTAGCCTGTTGAGATTTATTTTGGGTTCTGATTGTCATGTAATATATAAGCTATCCTTTCCCTTTTTGTGTCATTTGTTAATTTGAGAAGCATGCTATTTATATTAATATAAATAGAAAGCAGAATAGGGCCAAGGACATATGTTAAGTGTAAACAGAATATGATTTCCACTCCATATGCTCTATAATTTTGTGGCCTCCAGCAATTCCTTGCACATACTAGGTATTCAGTGAATGTCTGTTGAATGATTGGTCTTTGCTTGAAATCACAGGTACATAATTAGAATCTGATATTATTAATTTCAGTAAGGTAGCCTATTCAATTTTAATAGAGACGCTTTCAATAGATTTGTTTAAACCCCTTACCTTCTATTTTAGAATCCATGTAAGTATCAGTTCCAAGGCAGAAGAGCAGTATGGGTCAGTCAATTAGGGTTAAGTGACTTGCCAGACTCACACAGCTAGGAAGTGTTTGAGCCAGATTTGAACCTAATCCTCCAGACTCTCAACCTGGCACTTTATCCACTGAACTACCTAGCCTACCCTATGGTAGACATAAAATATTACTTTAATTGCTTCTTTGAGGTTATATGTGACATATTTTTATACTGATAGAATTAGAAAATTTGAAGGCAATTTTTTTTTCTAAAATTAAAACCTCTCATTACCATTTCTAGGTTTTATCATTATGCTATATTTTATAATCTATTATACTTTTTTGAATCAATTTCTTTTGGCAGTGTTTCCTCTATCTGACATACTCAGGCAATGAGTATTTGCAGGCTGTTTTTCCTTCCTGGAATGAACTCCCTATTTTTCTCCCTCATAAATCCCTGGTTTCCTTAAAAATTTAGCTTGAATACCATTTTCTACATGAAAACTTTTATGATTCCCTCTTGCATCTAGTATTGTCCCTCTGGAAATATCTTTTTGGAGAATATATTTTTTATATGTTTTTTATATACATATTGTCTCCCCCATGAAAATTCAAGTTCTTTGAGGGCAGCCACCGTTTCATTTTTTTCTTCATTTTGTCTTTTTACTTTGCTAGCCCTTTTTCAGGGCTTGGTCTATAAAGTTGGCCCTTAAGAAATGCTTATGGGTATATTGATTGAATAATTAGATGCTCACTATTACATTCTGTCAGGGCAATATTTGACCTTAAAAAGCCCTTACATAAATTTGTGTCACTCAGTCTTATTTATTTTGAGACCTTTTAAGTTCTGAGTTTTATATGTATATATATATATATATAATTTTTTTTATATTCTGAAAATATAAATGTTAATTATCCATTTATAAAAATATACTTTTTTGTTTTATATAATAACAAATGAGAGAAAAATTGAACAAAGGTAATTATAATTAATTATAAAGAATGTTGAGTGCTATTTTAATTGCTGGGGGGAGGTAACTCTACCTTAATTACTAATGACATCCTATATAACCCAGTAATTTCTTTTTTACTGTTTTAAACATAAGATTCTCTAGTTTTTATTATTCAGTCATTTTAAAGGTGGCCAACTATTTGTGACCTTATTTGGGGTTTTCTTGGCAAAGATCCTGGTGTGGCTTGCCATGTCCTTCTCCAGCTCATTTTATAGCTTAGGAACTGAGGCCAAAATGGTTAAATCTCTTGCCCAGTGTCACACAGCTAATAAGTTTCTGAGACTAGGTTTGAACTCAGGAAGGTGAATCATTCTGATTTCAGACTGGTTACTCTATCCATTCTGTCACCTAGCTCCCTAGGATTTTCTCTTACTGCCACTAAAAACATCTTGTATTTATATCTGCAGTACTTAGCACAGTGCCTGGCACATAGTAAGCACTTAACAAGTGCCTTTTCATGTATTCATTAATCATTCTTTTATTCATTCAGCTTATAATGATCCTTTCTTGGCTAGATGAGCTGGTGAATTCTTAGCATATCATCCAAATGTGTTTTCTCTCTCTATTCTTGCTTCTTAAGAACTTTGCTCTGATTTAGTAGAACTAATCCAGTATTTAAAACCATGTTCAAGTCTTCTGGATAACCAACACCTTATGTTTAGGTATACACAATAACTAATTCCAGCAATTTCTTTAAAAAAGATTGCATATTTACCTAATCTCCTTGGTCTATGAAGTTTTTTTTTTAAACCCTTATACTTTGGTGTATTGTCTTATAGATGGAAGCTTGGTAAGGGTGGGCAATGGGGGTGGTCTATGAAGTTTTGAAGACAACTCATAAAAGTATTGTTGTTGCTTCCTTTATACCAGGAACTTAAGCATTTACTAGAAAACAATTTTTTCTTGGTTTTAGCTTTTAGTGTAAAGGTAGTTTATATTATTAAGGTATACTGTAACAAATAAAATTAATATAGAGGGACAGAATTAAAAATATCATGGTTTCAAAGGGTTTATTGAAAGCCATTTAGAAAAATGAAGCCACCTGCCTGTTCAGTTATTTTAATGGGACCCACCATTTACCAGCTCCTCCTATCCTCCTGCTGCTCCAGGATCACAGAAAAGAGGGTGAGCCAGTCCCGGCACTGCCTATTTAATTTAACCTTCTGTTTATGTTATTAGGTAATTGCCTACATCATTTATGTAAGCCAGGAATCATGGGAAATGTAGTTTCAAGTCCCCTAAACATCCACAGGAAGTTTAGATCAAGGGCCTCAAAATTAGTTCAAGAACTCTCAAATTTCTAATATCACAATACACATTATCTTCAAGCATGAAACATGGAAAAATACTTTTATCTGGAATACTAACTGAAGTGTAATTCTGGCTTTTTTATCACCCTGTTCCAGAGGTCTTTCCCTGAAGCAACAGAAGTGAATGCTTTCCAGATATCAGAGATGTGAAAATTTTGTATTAATCGTAAAAACAAAACACAAAACTACTTGCTTAACTTCGGTTTCCCCTCCTGGTCTCACTTTTCTAAAGTATGTTCTGCCTAGTTTTTATTTTATTTTATTTTTTTGTCACAATTTTGTTAAATTTAATATATATTTAAAATCCAACTATGTCATAGAAATTCACAATATCACACATACTGTTATTTTTTTTTGTTTTTTTATATATTGAAATGTTGGTGTTTATTTATTTCAAAGGTTATAAAATATAACATTTATAAAATTTAGCTTTATATCATATATTTAAAATATATACTTATTATGACATTTTACATTGTTTTTATAAATGAAATATGTTTCAATGACTCTGTGAGCTCATTGATATGAGAATGCCTTCTAGCAACTGTAGATTCTAACTCATTCATTCAACCATCCTGTTAACTAGAATGATTTTGTATGAAACTACAAATAATAATTCTTTTCCTGTGCTTTAAATTGTATTAGAAAGATTTTGGTCATCTGATCATTTTAGCTGTTGCAATTGGCTTTTGCTTTCTGATGTGTGACTTAAGTTTTTGGTGGCCTCTATGACAATTCATATAACAAAAGACTTCAGCAAAAATATATGCACTCTTAAAATGAGTCTAAATTTCTTTGTAGTTTGTTTTTTGGGAGTTCTGCTAAAGAAAATTGTGAAATTGTAATGACTAAGTGCATTTTAAAGGTTTTTAACCTTGTTTATTTCTTCCATCAAGAAATAAGTAAATCCGTAACTGTTAACCCTAATTTATTTTATACTTCATGTGACATTACTTTTAACTGGCTACATTTGAGTAATAAAAGCCATGGATTTTAAGCCACTTAGTTATTTGGTTTCATTTTTAACACAAATAACACCTTTTTATCCATTTTATATAAACTTCAAAAAACATATGTTTTAACTTACTGCCAAATAAGAAGAAATGTGTTACATTAAAGTGCATGTTGTTTGCTTGTGCATTTGGAAATACCATTCATTTTATAGCAATTTTGAGTTATTTTTCTGTCACTTTGTATTCCTATTCAAAGAGACATACAGAAACCCTCACTCAAAACAACTCCCTTAGGGTTTACTCATGGATGTCAGCAGTCATAAGCAAGAGGTGCAGTACATATACCAAGCTTAGGCCTTAGGAGTGGTTTATTGTCCTTTGGATTTTGTTCCCTTGAAATCTTGAGTAGTATTCAGGTGCGTTTTTGAGGTTAGATGGGCAAGAGAGAAGTTTTACACATGCCTCTGCCCCTAACCCCTTTGTCTTTCTTTGGAAACTATGCTAATGCCACTCCCCACATTTTTATACAAATCTCAAAAACATGTGCAACCTAATCCAAGGGAAGTGGTACCAGAGAGGCTAAATGTTAGAAATGCCAAAGGGTAATGATTAGAGAAATATTATAAACATGAGCACAATAGCAAGCAGAAATGTATTCTCAGATCTGGTTTGAGGATCTGGTTTTATTTCAGCTGCTGTAAATGAAACCTGGATACCATTGCAAGACAGGCCAGTTCATATCTCTGTTAACACCTGATGAGAACGAGAGGGGGCTTTTTGTTGTTATTAAGAATCACATAGTTTTAAAAAGTACTGTAGTAGGAGTTGGGAGACCTAAATTCTAGTCCTAACTCTCTCATTAATTAGATGTTACGTGAAACAAGTGATTTTATCTCAGACCTCATTTTTCGAATAATTATAAAATGAGGGCATTGGATTGAATGATTTCTAATGTTCTTCCAATTGTAAGATTCTGTAATTTCATGATAAAATTCTTTACTACAGAAAACATTTGATGACTAAATATTAAGGTATTCTGGAGGACACGAAAGAGCTATTTATATTAGTCTTTTTAACACATGCAATATAACTTCTTAATTGTCTTCATCTATCTGTTACTTAATATCAGTGGACCCTAATACTTATAAAATATTAAATGAGGTAATATAGAAAGTGTTTTGCAAGCTTTGAAGCACTATGTAAATGCTAGTTATTATTAATTTTGTTTTTGGTGCTGTTCATGGTAACTGAATATTCTTTGGGGTTTAAAGATAGTCTCCTATTCTTTTATCAAGAATCTTATTATCTTCAACTTTATACCTCTTTATAATCTCTTCTATGCTTCCCTTCTTTTCAGTTATATAGGGAACACATGGGTAACTATGACTGATAGCCAAGGAAATACTTAATTAAAGAAAAATCAATGTTAAAGGTAATGCCTTGCTGAAACAAAAGAATTCTCTATTATTTAGAAAGTATTTTAAATACTCTTATTAGGGATGACATTATACTAATTGCACCTAATCTCAAAAATCTATAAAGTCTCCTCAGTTATACCTACAGTTACTTAAATGAGATTATTCTAATCATTTCCATTTTTAAAAAGAGAAGGAAAAACTCATTTTGCTTGGAATATGAAATGCACTTAGATGGGTAGTCCATTGGATCAGTCCATCTATTTTAAATAATATTTTATTTTTCCCTAATTACATATAAAAATAATTTTTAACATTTATCTCTTTAAAATTTTGAGTTCCATATTCTCTCCTTCCTTCCTAATGTCCCATCCTTGCTCCTTCCCTCCCACTCTTTAACCCTCCCTGAGAGAGTAAACTATCTGATATTTTACATGTACAATCATTTAAAACATTTTCCCATATTAGTCATTTTGTGGAAGAGATATCAAAAGAACAAGGAGGAAGAGGAGAAATTTAGTTTGTTTTACTCTATATTCATATCCTCATCAATTCTCTTTTAGAGGGCAGATGGCATTTTTCATTATGAGTCTCAGGGATTGTCTTTACATTGCTGAGAATAACTAGCTCATTCACAGTTCATCCAAAAAAATATTGCTACCACTATGTACAATATTCTGCTAGTTCTGCTTATTTCACTTTGTAGCAGTTCATGTAAGCCTTTCCAGATTTTTCTGAAATCCTGGTTGTCATTTCCTGTAGCATAATAGTATTCCATCACAGTCATATACCAATACTTGTTCATCCTCAATTGATGGACACCCCTTCAGTTTCCAATTCTTTGCTACCACAAAAAGAGCTGCAATAAATATTTTTGTAAAGGTATATCCTTTTCTCTTTAAAAAAATCTCTTTGGGATACAAACTACATAATGGTACTGCTAGATCAAAGCGTATGCACAGTTTTAGAGTCCATTGGTTATAGTTCTTTAGAAGAATGTTGTTTCAGATCGCAACTTCAGCAGCAGTGTGTTAGTGTCCCAATTTTCCCACATCCTCTCCAACATTTATCATTTTCCTTTTCTGTTATATTGGCCAGTCTGATAGGGGTGATGTGGTTCCTCAGAGCTGTTTTAATTGTATTTTTCTACTCAATATTGATTTAGAGCATTTCTCCATTTAAGTGTAGATAGCTTTGTCTGAAAACTGCCTGTTCAATATCCTTTGACTGTTTATCATGTGGAGAATGAATTATATTTTTAAAATTTTGACTTAGTTCTCTATATATTTGAGAAAGGGGACCTTTATCAGAGACATAGTTCTAGCCCCTCAATCCCCTCCCCCATCTTTCTGCTTTCTTTCTAATCTTGGTTGCATTTATTTTGCTTGTACAAAAGATTTTAAATTTAATATAATAAAATTATCCATTTTATATCTTATCATATTCTCTATATCTCTCTTGATCCTAAGTTCTTCCCTTATCCATAGATGTGACAAGTAAACTATTCCATGCTCCCCTAATTTGCTTATGTTATCTCCTTTTATATTTAGATCATGTGCGACTTTGTCTTGGTATATGGTATGAGATTTTGTTCTATTTCCTGTCTCTGCCATACCATTTTCCAATTTTCCCAGTAGTTATTGTCAAATAGTGAATTCTTTTTTCAAAAGCTTGGATCTTTTGACTTATCAAACAATAAATTACTATGGTCATTTATTACTGTTTTATGTACTTAATCTATTTCTCATTGATCCACCATTCCATTTCTTAATCCATACCAGATTGTTTTGATGATTACTGCTTTGTAGTATAGTTTGAAATCTGGTATTTCTAGGTTTCCTTCCTTCACATTTTTTTCATTTATTCCCTTAATATTCTCAACTTTTGTTCTTCTGGATAAAATCCATTATTATTTTTTTCTAGTTCTATAAAATAATTTTTTAGAATTTTAACTGGCATATCATTGAATAAGTAGATTAGGGAAAAATTGTCATTTTTAATAGGTTTGCTCTCCATACCCATGAGCAATTAATATTTTTCCAATTGTTTAGATCTGACTTTATGTGAAAAATGTTTTGTAATTAAGTTCATACAATTCCTGGTTTTGTCTTGGCAGATAGACTCTCAATTATTTTCTATTATTTACCATTAATTTAGGTAGTTCATTTATTTTGAATAGACATTTCAGATAAATAATAAGCTAGACCCAGAATTAAATAGGAAAAAGAGATTGGGGGTGGCTTGAATTTAGGAAATGATACATTTCTTCCATGAACCCAATCTGCTTGTTGCTGTATAAGACCATTTCTTTAACACCAACATGCTGATGATAAAGCAACATGAATGTGAATAACAGAATATCATTATTTCCTAATAATTAAATTTATGAGGACAACAAAAAGATACACGATATATACAAGCAAGATGGCATATTACTACTTCTGTGATCCTTGAGAGGTGGAATAAAAGGCATCATAAAAGACTCATCCCATTAGAAAAAGAGGTGACCTGTCTCATAGTAAGAATGAGAGGTAGTTGGAGTGGTACATTTGACCTCTTAGAAATTAAAAGAACCAGAAGACCTCCAGTACTTTAAGTAGATCCAGTCTTGCAGATTTATAAAAAGATGGACTAATCATTTCATATAATCACCTATTATATGAACCTATATTTAAATTAGAGGCATTGTGAAAATCACCTCAAATACTAAGAATAAAATGAAGTAGTTCCTGCCCTCAGGGATATTAAATTCTATCATGGTAGACAATATGTTTATATAGAGAAATACATACAAATTAAATACAAGGTAATTCCTGGGTAGGGACTCTACAACACAGTGGTATATTTCCAGCATTGGAGAAAATCATTGCATAGGCATGAAGATTAGAGCCAGAATGCTGAGTGAGGACTAGTAAAAAAAAAAAGACCGTTTTCCTGAGTTATTAAGTATTTAAAAGGGAGTAATGTACAGTTGGCCCAGAAAGATAGGTCAGGGCCAGGTTTATGAAGGGCTTTCAGTGCAAGAGGAATTTCTATTTATTCTTAGGGGCACTCGGGAATCAGTGTTTACTGAGGTGAATAGTATCTTCACACTTGTTCTTTTAAAAAACAAACCCATATCTTTTGTCTGAGAATAGATATAAGTATTAGTTCCAAAGTGGAAGGGAAGTAAGGGCTAGGCAGTTGGGGTTAAGTGACTTGCCCAGTGTCACATAGCCAGTAAGTATATGAGACCACATTTGAACCTAGAACCTCCTATCTCCAGGCCTGGCTCTCTATCCACTGAGCCACCTAGCTGCTCCATCAGACTTGTTCTTTAAGAATATCATTTCAAAAGTTATCTGTAGCGGGGGCAGCTGGATAGCTCAGTGGATTGAGAGTCAGGCCTAGAGATGGGAGGTCCTAGGTTCAAATCCAGCCTCAGACACTTCCCAGCTGTGTGACCCTGGGCAAGTCACTTGACTCCCATTGCTTACCCTTACCACTCTTCCACCTATAAGTCAATACACAGAAGTTAAGGGTTTAAAAAAAAAAGTTATCTGAAGGCCAGGGCTCAAGCAGGATCAAACTTCAAAATGCAATAAGTATTCATGTAGTAGGAAACACAACTAAAACCCAATTTTTAAAGTGAGAATGAAAAGAATCAGTTTAAAAAAAGTTACATGGTAAAAAGAACTTTGCTTAGCTCCTTCTGGAGAATCCACACTGCAACTGGCCTTAAAACATTTATCTGAGATTAACAAGAGGGTTGAAGTGAAATTTATTGACTTCAATTCATTTTCACCAGGGCCTTGCTTTTTTTGGAAGCAAGGAAGCAATATGGTTTCCTTGTCCTCTGAAAGGACCATTGTGATCTATCTAAAATGGATTTGGCTTTTATCACAACTGCTCTGTGGAGAATGGATTAGAGGGGAGAGACTCAAGAAGGTGACTATTATCAAGCTATTATAATAGACCATCAATTAGTGATTAGATCTAAACTATTATAGAGGAGATCAGAAGATATGAAGAAGGAATACATATTCATAATCATGAATTTATAGAGGTATCCATTTATCTGAATATATATTTCATATATTCATAAAAGTTTTTCCTCCAAGGTGTAGCATCTTTAATTTTTTGGAAGAAAGACTATATATATAATATATGTATATATATACACATATATAAATAATTCAATATGCAACTTTATCTTATATTTAAGCCTCTACTTATTGAATGATTGTTGCCTACTTAGTATTAGAGCACACTCTGGGATAAATATCAATTATGGGATAAATATCAATTATGGTTCCTGCCTTAAAAGAAGTTATACTATGGGGGAAAAGTCTATAGCCAAGCACATGAATATATGAAATTTGCTAAATAGAGTAGAGAGAAAGTAAGTGATTATATTCTCAAATGAGTGAAGTAAACAATAATTGCTACAGAAGTTTAGAAGACAGAGAGGAGTGTGATAAGAGCTGCCCCAGGCAAAATCACTATGTGGATACTCTGCATTTCAATGAAAATGGTACAATTTTTGCTTTTGCTTGCTCTCATTAGCAAGTGATTTGATCAAACAAAACACTAAAAATTTCATGAGTAAAGACAGCTGATTATGTGACAGTATGATATAACAGTTTACTGGATCTAGAATCAGGAAGACTTGGGTTAAAATACTGCCTTACATGCTAGTCATATGACTTTGGATGAATCAACTTCTCTGTGCCTGTTTTCGTATTTGCAAAATGTGGAGGGAAGTTGGATTCAATGACTTATGAAGGCCCTTTCAGCTTTACACTTTTGATCCAATGGATTGTCTCACATTCCTAACTTCTGGCAATTAGTGTTGCTTCATTGAACATCAACAGAAAATTGACTGAAGTTGTGTAGTTCTAGAAATTGCTAGAGGTTATTCTACTAGAATCTTGTGTATTTCTCTATGATGATTTTACTATTTTCTAGAATTCGATATTATTTTTAAGAAATTTGAAAACTGTAATGCCCTTCAGCATTCTGCATCACACATTTCTCAGCCAGCTGCTGGTTGTCTGAAAAAAGAGTGTAAGGTGTTTTGTAAACTGAATGGCCAGTTGGCCACAATCTCCACAGTTCCTGTTTGTCTCCCTTCTTCTATATTTAAAATGATTAAAGAGGATCACATAATAAGATACCCAAGAATAACATAGAAAGCCATCTTCTCTAATACAGTCTTTCATGAAGGTTTGAAAACAGTCATGCACCCAGGGAAAGTAAAGAGGTTTTTTGTATGCAAAAGATACAGAGCAAAAGTCCCTTTTCTTGTGAAACTTATTTTATATATGTATATTTAAAAACAAAATATGGTTTTCTATAAGGGATACAGATCAAAGTTTGCTAAAATAATGATGCTTTGAGTGTACACTATATCTACCATGAAAGTTAATCTAAACCTTTCCTCCAAATTTAGGAGAATCTAATCTCTCACTTTAAGTTTAGACAGATCCCAGCTATAGAAATTTAATCTTAAATGATAATAGACTAAGCCATGTTAGGGCTACACAAAATTAGAATGATCAGTCTTTTGGCTTGTAATTAATCTTGTTACTTTTCATTAAGAAAATAAACATCTCAATGTCTTTACATAAGGATAGGTATTGCCTATAAGAATGGAATAGGAGGTACCTGATAATTATAATACAAAAACTGTTAGATAATTAAAATTTTGTAATAGATGATTTATATTTTTTAAAGATATTCTACTTCTTACCATTTGATTTTTGCAAATTGATGCTGAGAGCCTTTAAAAATAGTCTATAATGTTAATAACATTGGTGGTAAAGGGCTACAGTTGAAAACAGTTGCAGCATGCTAATAATCTGTAGTGACATCTATGTGAACTATGGATGAAATGTATTCAGACTGTGTTATTTAGTCATTTGAATTCTTCAGTAATTTTTTCAATGCATTCTGAGTAGTTGCATGGATGACTCTGAATTTATTCACATATGATCTGCTTTTCTGGAAGACCTATGGTGAACTAGCTTAGCCAGATATTTATTTTGTCCCATTGGGCTGAACTTTGGTAGATGTAGCTTTAATCTACTCATTGGTTTGATTCCTTCCATCCATATTCATGTCTTTAGCAGATTATCTTTCTTCATTATGTTATTTATTATGTAATATTACAAACTACAGAATAATTCATAGTTACTTTTAAAAAATCTATTATTTTTTCCTTTTCCATTTGGGAGGCAGGGATTGCCTTGGGTCATGACCAATTTATTAATGTTTTAAATGGTAAAATGTTTCCAGATATCTTCTTAAAGACCTCAATATACGTTTACATCATCTTTTCTAATGACTGATCAAGACATTTGTCTGTTAATTTAACCAGTATTGTTATTCTCTTTTTCCCTGAATAGAACAGGGCTCTCTAAGTGAATTGATCTCTTACTATCCTATAACAATAAATTGTATCCAGCAGTTGTGTTTTTCCAGACAGTGTTGCACTGGGTAGTCAATACTTAAAGAGAAGAACAGCTGCTGTCTAGTGAGTGAGGGTAAAGGTAAACATTCCCTACTGAGTCAAAGAAACAGTCAGTCTACTCTATTATGTAACTTTACTGTAAGAACTAGTTCTGAGAAGAAAATGTAGTCAAATTTCATGTATATTTAATATCCAGACAATCTTTTTCACTTATGGCTAATACATGTTTCAGATCCTACCTACATAGATATCTAGCACATTACCATGTACCCTACAGGCACTTAATAAATATTAACTAGTGATAAAAGATGTACATTTTTTATAGTTTTAGTATGAGATAACCAATGACAGGGTAGAGTTAATTAATATTTGGTGGTCTTCCACATTCCTTTTAAACACTGGAGCCATAAATATCTAGTCCAACACTCTCACCATAATTAATCAGGAAGCATATTTAAAGTGCCTACTTTGTGCTAAGAGCTGGGAACACAGAGACAAAAATGGAATGTTGCTTGTTCTCAAGAAGCTTACATTCTATTGGAGGAGATGGAAGCATGAATAAGTATACATAGAATATATATATGTACATATATATATATATATACACACACACATATATAATGAATACAAGGTATTTTTGAGAGAAGAGGTAGGTACTAGGATCCACAGGGAGGATAGGAAAGCCATGTAGAAGACAGTGCTTGAGCTGAATCTTGAAGGAAGCAAGGAATTCAGAGATGAAAAGGAAAGGCAATTGTGTATTATAGGCATAGCAGACAGTCAGCTCTAAGATTGGGAGATTATAGTTCATGTGTTGGAAACAGCAAGAAGGCCAGTTTGGCTGACCTATAGATTATGGGAAAGGAAGTTAAGTGATTTTTTTAGAGTGTAGTGGGTAAATAAACACAAGGGGTTTAAGTAGAGGGAGAAGGGAATGAAGGAGGAATGGAGGTTTAAAGTGGGTTAACTGCCTGACCCACAATAACACACTGGGAAATCTTACCCACCCCCACAAACACAGGACTTGGGGAATGAGTGGTGACAGTTGAGACCAACTGTCCTCCAGACCAACTCTGCCAGGGATTCCTATTAAACTATTGTGGGCCCTCTGGGTTGTGGAAAAGGAACAAAAGGAAGTTATAAAATACAGTTAAGTTTATTGGTTTGGTAAAATGGGAATTGGAGGGAGAGGGGTGTCTAAACTCTAAGGGAATGAATTGCTAGTGAATGGTGGCAGTGGGGTTGGCTTGTCCTAAGTTAACCTAACAGCCAACCAGCAACTGGCTCAGCTGAGTTGGACAGGGCTTTGGGATTCTCACACAACGATCCTTGATGACTTTCAGGTGATGTTTAGACGCAGGAACACTTCTGGTGTCTCAGCAAGATAATCCACACAGGTTAAGGAGCATAGGTCTTCCTGGAGCTGTTCACCAACTACAGGACACATCCTAACTCTACCTAGATCTTCCTATTTTTCTTGATTGCAAATCTACTTCCTCTGTAGAGATCCCAAATAATCCAAAGGCTAGTTGTACAGCAGCTCCTAGCTTTTCACCTCTCCTCCAAAGCAGGAAACTGTCAACCACTCAGTCTCTTTGAACCAAACCCTTTTACATTCTGGGCTTAGAATGTTCTCAGTCAGCCAGGCTGGTCTGTCTTTTCCTACTCACTACATATGCCTACCTATCAATTATAAATTACATAATTACCTATAACAAGGTAGCAAAGGAGAAACTTAGATCTTTTCACTCTAGGTCTGTTTGTCTCTCTGATATACTGCATACCTCCTGAATTTGATTTCTCTTTATGAGTTTGTATGATTGTTTAAAAAAAAAAGAGAATACTAACCTTAGGAGGTGAAATTTGGATAATTTTAGGTAAACCAACCAGACTTGGGAAATTACAGTTAGGCAGACTCCCCCTCCTTACTATCCAGTCATTATTTTTTTCATCACTAAAGTAAAACTATTTTCATTCAGGAGCCTGGGCCCTACCTAGCCTCTGCCCCTATTGTTTTGGATAGACTATAGGGGCAGAGGCTGGGTTTATAACCTTTTATAACTTTTTTTAATAACTGTTTATAACCTTTCCAGGCTTTTTACACCTTACTCCCCAAAGTACTCTTCAATCTAGTGACAGTGGTTTAGTGTTCCATGAACAAGATACTCTATCTCTGGACCTTAGGCTATTTTCTCTGACTGCCTCCATGGGAAAACCCTCCCTCCTCTGTTCTAACTACTGACCTCCCTGGCTTCCTATGAGGCCCAGCTAAAATCCCACCTTCTACAGGAAGTCTTCCCTAACTCCTAATTACATTTGACTTTTCCCATATATAGCTTACTTTGTATATATTAGTTTTCATATTGTCTCCTCCATTAGATGGAAAGATCTTTGAGGCAGGTACTGTCTTTTGCTCTTTTTGTATCTCTAGCATTTAGGACAGTGCCTAGCATATAATAAATACTTATTAAATATTTATATATTGTATTATAAGCTAGAAATTGATGTATGGAAGGTATAAAAAGGCATAGTTACGATTTGTTCTAAGAACTGTGTTGCATACAACAAAATTATTAGACTCCTGGGAATCTTTTGGATTCTGAAATGAGCTTGTCTCTCCAATAAGTGTCATCATGCCCATAATTTCTTTTTGGATGCATTCATTTCAGTGCTAGCATGAATGTATATAAAGATCTCAAAGAGTAGAGCTGCCCCTATTTATTCTTTGAAATTTTGTCTCATAATCAAACATGGGCCAGAGAAATATGCTTCTTCAATGACAGTCTTGTGGTGGCCTCACACAATCCCTTAAACTAGTTTTTGGTTTGAAATTCAAAAGACAGTGATGGTAGATGGTTTCAACATAGAGTTATGGAGGAACTGAATGAACCCCATGACATCCAAATCCAGATCCAGAACTTCTCAAATGAGAATTAGCATTGTTTCATAGGACATCAGTCAAACTACATCTGGAATACTATTGGGCTCATAGAATTTGTTAACGAATACTTCAGTGACCTCCTGAGTGACTTTGAGGATACTCTAATGCCTTTGCTTACCATAGTGCCATGTAGGTGGACAACATTGGAATGGTGGAATGGTCAAGTAAGGAAATATCAAGGTTCATGTTTCTCAGTCCTGCTTTTTTTTTTCCCTTATTGACTGAACTTAGGTCTGGGTATCTGTCTAAGCCAACAGGTTCCTGGGATTTTTAAAGGTACAGGAGGACATTGTAACTACTTATAGTTCCCATAGAAAGCCTATTTGTAGCCCCAGCTAAATTGGTTTTTCCAATATTATTCACACAATACTTTGTATGAGGATGAAGGGGCAACTGAGGAAAATTAGAAAATTTTTTACATTATCCCTCAAATCCAACAAAATCATTGATGTTACTTTAAGGACCCAAATTTGATTAGATTATTTTGCTATTACATTCCACATTGACTGCCCTAAGGGTCAACTGACCATTCCTGTGACTTTCCTGAGAGACTTTCTTCCCTGGCCATCATGCCCTAGTACTGTGCTGGCAAACCTATGGCATGCTTGTCAGAAGGGACTGTTCCCTCTCCTCTCCACCGTGCCTGAGGACATTTTTCAGTTCACCTGCCCTTCTACTCAGCAGCCAATTGGAGCTCTTCCTCCCTCCCTTTCTGGGGTAAGGAGGCAGCTCACAAGCAATATGAGGATGTAGTTTGGGCACTCAGTCTCTAAAAGGTTTGCCATCAGTACCCTATTATATGTTGTCTTCTCCCACTAGAATGCAAGATCTGTGAGGAAGGAGTATGCTTTGTGTTTGGACAGTTAGCTCTTTTAACAGTATAAGGTACTGTTATGTGCTAACTAAATAAATAGTACATAGTAAGCATTTAATAAATCATTTTCATTAATTTATTTATTGAACTCTCATTTATGTAAAATTAACTTGTATCTTATTAAAAGGGAATTGGGTTAAGAGAAAAGAATCTGGAATTCAACATTTATACATGTTTCCTACTAACTAATCTATTTGGCATTTAGAGTCTCATATAGTAGTTACCTTGTCATAGTAAATGTTTGTCTTTCTGGCAGTATTATTGGCATCATTTTACCCTTTAGTGCAACAGTGAATTTTAAGTTATGTTAGGCTTTGGATGAAATAACTTTACTTGAATAAGATCATAAGCCATTTTAAGGTTTAGAATATGAAATTATAAAATAGATGAAAAATCCATGACATATCTGCTTCTATATTATTTATATCTATAGAGGGGATTTCATTGGCTCATATGAAATGTTAGGAGAATGTAAAATTTTTAAAATTTAAAGATGACATTAAATATATATTATTGAAGTGAAATATAACTTTAAAGTAAACCAGAAGAGTGAAGATATATTTAATCATTATATAAATCTGAATTATTGTAGCTTCTTGTTTTATTAGTTTATTGGTAATTTAATTTTTTGCTTGCTAATTTAATTTTTGAACTCAACTAGACAACTTTGTCTTATTGTCAACACTTTATATTCTTTTTTCACAATCTAGAAAAGAAATGGGTACAATTTAAGACAAGAATTGATAAAGAGCAAACTAGGAAAACCATCATAAAAAGAATCATTGAAGTGGAAAAGAATATTCCTTATTAGTTTTCCCCTCCAGATACTTTTTTCAATTGGCATTTTCATAAATTCAAATCTGTTCCCATTTTTCAGCATTCCAACTGAATTTGAATTTAATTATAATTATTCTAAATTTATTTTCTATTTGAGATCAAAAATGTTTCTGGATGCAGTGAGTAAGGTTGTGGTCTGCTACATACTTTAGAAAATGTAGGTATGCTTCAGCCCATAGGTAGAAAGTATCAATGTGCAAAAAAGCATGCTTATTTGTAGGCTGTGAACTGTGAACAAATGCTAAATAGTTTGTTTTGTTATTCTATTATTATTTTTACTTTTTAAAAGCCCTTACCTTTTGTCTTAGACTCAACTGTGTATTAGTTTCAAGGCAGAAGAGTGGTAAGAGCTTTGCAATGGGGGTTAAGTGACTTGCCTAGGGACACACAGCAAGGAAGTATTGGAGATCTGATTTGAACCCAGAACCTTCCATCTCTGGAACTGTTTATTTATCCTCTGAGTCCCTTAGCTGCCCCTTCCTATTATTATTTTTAATGGGTCATTGTTACTTGGAATTGCTTATTCACCTTTAGAAAACTTTGGGAAAGATTCACAGACTTTTAGCATCAGTTCATTGTTTTGGCATTTTGTCTCTTTGTTACCTCATCATGACCTTAGGTTCCTAAAGACAGATCTTACCAACCTACAAAGATTTTAAGTATAGGTCTGCATGTTTTTTAGATGATGATGGCCTAGCTAAATTTGTATAGACTCGTGTGCATAGCCTCTGGCACATGGTAGGCTTTATATAAATGCTTTATTCCTTTATTCCCTACATGTGTCTATAGGAGAGGATTTATTATTTCCAGTAACTGGATACCTAGCATATCTTATATGTAGACTAGCTCTCAGTTAACCACAACACTATTATTCAGCCATTCTGGATAAATGGGAGCTTATTATATTCATTGAAGTAGTACCTATGAGGGAATTGCTTCAAAGACATTATTTTGGTACTAGCAAATCTCAGATTTCTTTTATAAGGTCATATTATATAATTAAGAAATTTGAGATATAACTTCTTCAAAATAGCTTAAAATCTTCAGGACTCAGAGACCAAAGGAATGTTAACTTTGTCGGTGAGCATCTCATGATAATAGCCATTATATTCAAACATAAAATTTCTTAAAAAAATATTGATGATCTGGCCCCCTTTTTTTCATTAGATGACAATATTTAGCATGCAAATACATCATTATTTCAGCTGATATAACTGGCTTGATTGTATCTTAATTTTGAAATATTAATTGCCTCAGTTTCTGTTATGAGACATATACATTACTTGACTTGATATTAGGCATATGTGTATGCATTACCAAAGCATTTAATGCTTTAGACCCCAGCTGCCTCCTCTATAAAACAGAGAGGTTGGACTAGATGCTCTTTTAAAGTCTTTTTTTTTTTCAGCTCTAAATCTTACAATTCTGTGATCTTGTCTCTTACATCTTTTAAGCCATTATATTACATTTTAATTCATTATTTGTTATATTAAGATTTAAAAATTAGGTATTCAGAACCACATTCAGTTGCAATCTGATTGATATGCATATACAGATATTTGCTATACATATCTATAACATATTAATGGTATATCTGAGCTGTATAACATATAGTGAGATACTTAATATATGGTCCGTTTTGTCTTTTGTTATTTTTCTCTAGGCAAAAGCTAATAATTCAGCTAGTACTGGATTTGAAGATAAATCCTATAATTCAAGAGGTTGGCTTATTCACCTAAACAACTGCTAGCTTGGGCAATGCTAAACCAACTGCGAGGGGTCTGTTTTCTTGAGACCTGGAAAGCTGTTCTGTTTGCTAAACAAAGGAATTGTTGATTTCAGTGATTTAATTCCCCTTTTGGCTAAAGGCTGCTGTCATGAAAACAGTGCTTATTTGGGAAGGAATCTGTTGCTAAGGCAACTGATATCTCCTTAATTATTGGCCAATATTCCCATATGAGATTGGTCTCTTTTGTGTTGTTGGAAATAACCAAATTCTCTTGAGCACTTTCAGTTCTTGAATTGGGGGGATGGGAAATCTCTCTCAAATATACATTCAGAAGTTAGTCAATAAAAAATGTTAAGTGCTTCTTATGTGCTGGGCACTGTGCTAGGCACTGGGGATACAAATACAAATTTACCCAAATAGTTTTGGCAAAATTAGGTATTACAATGATTTGGTCAAAATATTGGCTTCCAGCATAATTCATGCAAGTGTTGCTATATTGCCAGATGTCCTTAAGACTCAAAGTCAGCTATACATAAGGTTTTTCCTTGAGAATAGTCATTTAAGAGAATGTAATATATTTAAGTGGTCATATTGCTAGTAATTGACAGGAATAGCAAGTGAGCTGTGCTTACTGTCTAGTGGTTATATGAACAGTGGTTTTTTTCTGAACTGCTGGTGACTAGTCTAGGTCTATTTTGCTATCTCTTATGGACAAAAAAGACTACCTGACCTTGGTGGCTGACCTCACTGTTACTATAGAGGATCTTGGAAAAGAAATGAAGGACCCCATGAGTTCTTGCCCCTAGGGAGCTAGGTTGTCAGATCATTTAACATCGAATAAAGCTTCAATGTAGCTCTTCTTAAGCTTCAGTTTATTCATACAATACTTATTTCTGAAAATACTGTCTTACTCTAGAAGTAATATTCAGAGGATGTTCTGAGAAATTAGCATTTGTGTGGTTGAGTCCTTTGGGTCATGTTTAATTTTTTTTTTTGTGACCCAATTTGGGGTTTTCCTGGCAAATATATTGGAATGGTTACTATTCCTTCTAGCTTATTTTACATATGATGAAACTGAGGCAAACAGGGTTAAGTGACTTGCCCAGAATCATATAGCTAGTAAGTATCAGTGGCGAGATTTGAACTCAGAAAGAGAAGTCTTACTGACTTCAGATCTAGTACTCTATCCACCTTGGCCCTTAGCTGCCCCAAGAAATTAGTCCACCTCTAAGAAAAAATCATCTCTGCCATTCTCATTTACTCCTAATAAACACTTGATGTTGACTCAGAGATAATATTTTGGTCCTATGATTCTCATTGCCATTTCAATAAAATAGGAATTATAGCCAATAATCCTGCTATATGTTTGTGGAAATTAATGGTAAGGCAGGCAGACAGCAAGCATTTACTTGCTAGTTTGTTGCTTTTTAGAATGTTTAATAATGACATGGATCAAGTTCTTGATGGCATGCTCAATCACAAAGACAAAACTAGAAGCATTAGCTAATACACTAGATAACAGAATCCAAAAAGAGCATCATGAACAGAAACATTAGACTTAATATAATAAGATGAAATTCAGTTAATTATTGTAAGTTTTTCACTTGAGGACCCCAAGTCAGTTTCACCAGTTCAATTTGGCATTTGAGGCATGGTTAGACAGCAGTTCTTCTGACAGAAATCTGGGAGTTTCAGTGGACTGGGAGTGAGTCAACAATGTGATATGGCAGCCAAAAAAAAAGCTCATGTGATCTTGGTCTGCATTATGAGGGCCAGAGCCTCCAGAAAAAAGGAAATGATAGTCCTATTGTCATCAAGCTTCCTCTCAAGTACTGTGTTCAATTTTCGGCACCATGAGCCAGGGAGTAACAAGAAGAATTCAGCCAGGATGATGAAGGGCCTTGAGTTTGTGTTATAAGGGCTGTTTGAAGCAACTTGTATATTTAGTTATAATGGTGCTAGCAGAAGACAGTCTTGAACTGGGGAGCAAGAGAAACAGGAGGAGCTCAAAGATGGTTTTAATTTCTTCATCTGATAACTGCCTGTTCAGATCCTTTGAGTATTTATCAACTGGGGAATGCTTTGTATTTTTATAGATTTGAATCAGTTCTCTATATTTTTGAGAGAGAAGGCTTTTCTTAGAGACACTTGGTATAAATTTTTTTCCACAAGATGTTATTTCCTTTCTAATCTTGGTTGCATTGATTTTGCTTGTATAGAAACCTTTTAATTTAATATAAACAAGATTATCCATTTCATTGTTTGTGATGGTCTCTGTGTCTTGTTTGATCTTAAATTCTTCTCTTTTCCATTAGGCTGAGAGGTAAACTTTCTTGTGTTCCTCTAATTTGTTTTTGGTATCACCTTTTAGTTCTAGATCAATTATCTATTTAACTTTATCTTGGAGTATAGTATGAGGTGTTGGTGTGTGTCTATTTTCTGCCATATTATTTTCCAGTTTTCCCTGCATTTTTCTCAAATAGTGTATTCTTCCCCCAAAAGCTTGCATCTTTGAGTTTATCAAACACTAGTTTATCATAGTCATTAATTACTCTGTTTTTTACTTAACCTATTACATTGATCCACTGCTTTATTTCTTTATTTCTTAGATTATTTTGATGATTACCATTTTATAATATGGTTTGAGATATGGTATGGTTAGGCCTCCTTCCTTCATATTTAAAAAATCAATTTTCTTGATAGTCTTAGCCTTTTGTTCTTCCTGGTGAATTTTATTATTATTTTTTCTATCTCTATGGAATAATTTTTGATTGGTTTGGTATGGCATTGAATAGCTAAATTAATTTACATAGATTTATCATTTTTATTATGTTGTCTCAACTTTCCATGAGCATTTAATGTTTTTCAGTTGTTTAGGTCTAACTTTATTTGTGTGAAAAGCATTTTGTAATTGTGTTCATATAGTTTCTGGGTTTGTTTTGGTAAGTAGGACCCCAGTTATTTTCCATCTTTTCCATCTCTTGCTCTTGGGCTTTGTTGGTGGTAAATAGAAATATTGATGGTTTATATGGGTTTAACATAAAATAATTTCTGAGTAGATTCAGACTCAGAATAAATATTTATTAGGTACCTACTATATGCCATTTATATGTTAAGTGATAGTGATCCAAAGAAAGGCATAAGGAAGTCCTTGCCTTCAATGAGCCCAGAATTTAATAGAGGAGGATAACAGGTAAAAAGAAATTGAAAAGCTTAAGAAAGGAGAGATCCATACATGAGTGGGAGCCCAATGAAGTCATGTAGCTGGGGTTGGAAATGATCTGAGGAGATTGAATTGAAGTTGATTTTTATCTTACAGAATGAGGAGTTTCTGAAGATCACGAAGTCTGAGGAGGTCTGGGATTGATGAGGTGAATGTCCTGGGAACCCTCCCTTAAATGATAGAGGATCTGGAGGGGATCTCTTATCAGAGTGTGAGGGGAGGGTGCTGTGGAATCATAGATTAGAGTTGATGTCATGTTTCAGGAAGCCACTTGAGAACCTTTAATAGGAATGATTTTGTACATGTTTTGAAATACTTCGGTCCAGTTTGGCAACAAATTATCCATAAGAATTTTTGAATGAATACTGTTAAAGAGGAAGAATGATGAAGAACAAAGGGCACTCATCTTGGAGTTTGGGAAGAACTGGGTTTTCTTCTGCGTACTAATTGTACCATATACTTACAAGTCACTTAACTCTGAGCCAGTTTTTCTCTTTGGAAAGAATTAGTATCTAACTAATGAAGTCTTCTTTATAAGCATCAAATAAGATACTAAGATACTACATTCAGAATGCTTTGAAATGTTAAAGCACTGTTAAGTGTCAGTTATTTTGATTATTACAATTCTTCAGTTAATAATTAAAACAAAATATTTAGTATAGTGAGATCTCTTAAACTCCTAATTTTTGTTTGATTATTTTTTCTAGTATATATATACGTATATATATATATATATATATATATTATAGCTTCACCAGAGGTTTCTCAGACACCTGTATGAAGGTGGACCTTTCTGGGATTGCAAGAGGAAAAATATGCTTTTTCTGAATTTAGAAAAAGTAGATTCTTTTCTTTGCTAAGTAAATTATACTTGACCCTCATTATCCCATTTATCCCTAAGTTTTATACATTTAAATTCTATATACCTCACTCTATTGAGTTTGTCTTGATGCACAACATCTTTCAGTTTTTTAGTGATTTCACCAGAAGATCTCAGCTTTCTCATATAGTTTCTATAATTTTAAGCAATTTGGAAAAGGTTAGAAAGGTAATAAAGTGACTTGTATGAATGGATTTTTTTGATTTGTAAAGTTGCTGCCAACTTAGTTGTTTTTTTTGTAACGTATTTTATTTATTATGACATTTTATTCTATATATTATACATATTAACATTTGTAGCTATAGAATTGTAATCTTGGGGAGTAATGTTCTTTTTTTTTCTTCTGGAGAAAATAGCTTTCAGAGTAGGCCTAGTTAATTCTTTAGTCAGTATTTTATTCATCTTTGATAATAATACTAGATAGCATATCTGCTATTTATTTTGTGTCTTTCTTTTCATGAAAGCACTATCACTACATATTTGCAAGGCAGTGATAGAATCTATGGCTAAAAAGTATAAGGCACAGGAACAAGAAAGAAAATTTGTGGATTCCTGATTATTCTTCTATGAGTCAATATAGTACACTTTTGAAAATGCTAACTTTCTTTTACTCCAATTCTTTTCTTCATGATCTCTCCTTCAATTGATACTTAAGTCCTAACTTAACCCATGACTTGACCCTGATTAAGTACTGCTTCTGTTCAGAAACTATTTTGATAGAGATTATCAGTTAGATAAGTGTTGATTTTCTTCAACTCTTTATCCATATCCTTCTTTCTTTAATTGATGCTTCCCTTCCACTCCTCAACTGGTAGATTCCAAGTGTTTTTATGATTTTTCTTGGCTTATTAGCAACCCTGATTCTATTCACCTACTGGACTTGCCTTGCCCACTTTTACCTCATGTTCTTGGCCTATTCTTACTACTCCCTCAAATTTATCAATCTTATATCTCATTTTCTCTTTTATACTCTGTTACTCTTATAAATGAGATTCTGTCGCTATGATAATGAATGAAGAGATATTAAACTTCCCTGATAATATGTTTTCAGTTCAGTAGGAACTTTCTAAAGAAGATTCCTTAATCTAAAGGTAATCCATGGTAGAGATCATGCAGTCATATATTAGAATTTGAAAGGTATTATGGAAATCATCTAGATCAATCCCCTCATTTTATACATGGTGCAACTGAAACTCTAGACAAGTTGAATCACATACTGTAGGTTATACAGATACTAAGTAGCAGTCAGAATTTAAATCTTTGTCCTCTGAGGATCTTTGGATCCCTTATAAATTACAACGTTTTTGTGGCCAGTTTTGGGTTTGATTACCAAATCAAACTAGTTTACTAGATCTTTATTCAAGGAAAAATAAAACAGAGTATTGATAGGTCAGTACTCATTATTTTGCAACATTTAACAATCTGTATGTATTTCATTTCATATATCTCTTAGAAGTTAACTTATACAAAGAAGTATAAAAACTACAATAAGTGTAATAAAATGTTCTTTAGTTCCATATTATAGCCAATTAATTGAACATATATCTAAATTATTACAAATAGAGATTTTTTTTAGAATAGAAAGCTTTTCTTTTATAACTTAATTGCTTTGATTCTTTGTGATGATGAATGATGATATGTCTTTCTCTGTAATTCTCTGTCAGCATTGTTTAGCATACATTAGGGAGAGAAATGTCATTTTTCAGTTATGTGAATTATGAATTGTGTTTTTGTTCAATTCTGGTTAAATCTTAAAAAAATCAGAAAACTATAACAAAAAACAGAGAATAAGCTATATATGAGAAAAAGGGACATTCTGGGGAACAATTCCATATATATATTTGGAATTGTTTTATATATGTGTATATATATATACTTCACTATTATTTTTATATAAAAAGAAAATTATTTTTAGGCATTTACCTGAGCAGAGGAAAATGCCATATATTTCATTGCTAATGCCTAGTCTTAGGAAAAAAGCAATAGAAATGCTTCAATTTTACATTACTTTAAATTTTATAAACCCCAGTAATAAATATTCATTTACATTTTATGACCTATCCTTTCTCTTTAGCTATGGACTTCTCTGCTACCTACAAATATGCACAGATAGATCATTTCTTCCTTTTATTCTCTCAGTCTTTGTCCTCTAGTTCTCATTTTTTCCAGAAATTTCCCAAGAAAAGCCATCTCTACTTGTCATCCTCAATATTCCCTCCTCATTCTTGGAGCTTGGCTTTCAACCCCACCATTTCACTAAAACCATCCTTTTAAAAGTGTTTTTTGTTTGTTTGTTTTGTTTTTTGGTGTCTGAATCTCATGATCATCTAGTATTTGTACTGTGGCCTAACTCCTTTTCCTAGGCTACTTTTTCCCTCCTGAGTTTTTGGGATTGCCATATCTTCAGTAGCCTCAACTGACAACTCCAGCTTAGGTGATCTCTTTTTCTGATCTCCAATTCCCTTACTGATTATATGGCACTACTAATTACTTTTTGATATACTGATTTGCTAATTAATCATTTAATGCAATCAACTCTTGTCTTTCATCAAGACTGCTGACTTCTTAAGGACAGGGAACATATTATACTTTATATTCCTCAGAGTACTTGGCACATAGCATTTGGTCAATAAATATTTTTTGATTGATATGCAAATTTCATAGCACTGGTAAACTGAAATACTTATAATGTTGTTTTTTTTATATAATACTATTCCAAGACAACAGAATAGGTAGTGTTCCTCCCTGCTAGGTGAATGTCTGAAAGTAATTTCCCTTTAATTTAATTTAAATATATTTTCTTAAAACCCTTACATTCCCCCTTAGAATCAATACTATATATTGGTTCCAAGGCAGAAGAGTGGTAAGGGCTAGACAGTGGAGGTTAAGTGACTTGTCCAGGGTGACACAGCTAGGAATTGTCTGAGGCCACATTTGAACATAGGACCTCCCATCTCTAAACCTGGCTACCCAGCTGCCCCCATCCTTTTTAAAGAGATAACACTTTCTTTTTTATGTCAACTCAAATCTCTAGGAACTTATGTTCATTCCCTTTCAAATAACTTATTTCCAGGTTTATCAGTAGTTGTATTGGTCAGGAAACAATTATTTATAATTTATTAAAATTATGTTTTTAAAGCTTAAATAATTCATTAAAAACATTTTAGTTTTGATTATAGCTCATTAAGGTGAATGTTTCTATTTAAATTATTTTGGTTCATTCTGATTTTTTGAATCTGGGATTGGTTTAGAGTCTTTCATATTCTCCTCCCTCTCTACCAATTCCTTTATAAGAGAAGAAAAGGCACTTTCTGAATAATATAAGCAATGATATAAATAAGAATAAGACTTGTTTCTAAGTACACAAAATAAATTTCAAAGTCTAAAAAAAAACTCCCATTGTAATAGAGGATAAGGGCATTTTAGGTGAGAGGATATCATGCCTAGTGTGATATTCCTAATGCTGTACTTCTTATGATGAGGCATTATCTCATAGTATATTTCATCCAGTTTGGTTATGAAGTTTATCACCAATGTCTTTTTATTTTAGTTAGAATATTTTTCCATGGTTACATGATTCATGATCCCTTACCACCACCCCACCCTGCTTTCTCCTTCCTGCTCCCAAAGCCAACAAGCAATTCCACTGGGTTATATATGTGTCATTGTTCAAAACCTATTTCCATGTTATTCATATTTGCAGTAGTGATCCTTTAACATAAAAACCCTAGTCACATTCCTACCACACTACGTGGTTGATCATACTTTTTTCTAATGCATTTCTGGTTCCATAGTTCTTTCTCTGGATGTGGATGCATTTTTTCTCATAAGTCTTTCTGGATTATCCTGGGTCATTGCATTGCTACTGGTAGAAAAGTCCATTACGTTCGATTGTGCTATAATGTATCAGTCTCTGTGTACAACTTTCTCCTGGTTCTGCTCCTTTCACTCTGCATCAGTTCCTAAAGGTTGTTCCAGTTCACATGGAATTTGTCCATTTCTTTATTCCTTTCAGCACAATAATATTCCATCACCAACATATACCACAATTTGTTCAGCCATTCCCCAATTGAAGGACACCCCCTCATATTCCAATTTTTTGCCGCCACAAAGAGTGCAGCTATGAATATTTTTGTACAAGTCTTTTCCCTTATTATTTCTTTGGGGTACAAACCCAGCAATGGTATGGCTGGATCAAAGGGCAGGCATTCATTTAAAGCCCTTTGTATCACTAGAGTCTTAAAAATGTTCTTAATCTGATTTTCTAGGAAGCCAGTCCCTCATCTCAACTATCATTCATGTGAAGTTCCTTGTTATGTCAAAAGAAAATTATGAATACAGATTGAAAAAAAAGGCAAAGAAAATCTGACTTATAATGTGGGATTGTTACTTTTCTATTTAGATAGAAAATGATAACTCATGGATCAAGGTTATATTTTTAGATTACTTTTGGTTCTACAACATTGTTATTTCTTGATATTTCTCTCTTCTTCCCACATTGAACCCTAATTTGTAGTAAATAAAACCAGTTAAGCAAAAGTAATCTACATGGCATCCAAGTGTGAAAGCATGTATAGTAGTCAAAATCCATTGTTCTCCTTTGATCTCTACAGAGATCTTGAGAGGATATTGTACACCTGTTCTTTCAAACCAAGACTGACTTCAGTGCTGCATTGGGTTAAAGTTCCAGAATGGCAATATGCATCATTCCTTCCTTAATCAATTCCATAAATATGTAATTCTCTCCTCACATATCTCGAGGTCATGAAGTGATTATGTTTATGTTTTGTTAAACCATTATCTTAGTACTATTGACCTAAATAATATGAGATGGTTTGGAGAAAGTCAACTAGAGAAACTTGATTGCGATATCTAGTTTGCTCCATATAATATATTCCTGAGGCTCAATGGGAAGGCTTAGTCAGAATTGTATTCCCCAAGCAAACCCAGGAGTACATCAGAAATTACTACCTATGTGACTTTGGAGAGGCCACTTAATCTCTGGCCCTTAGTTTTCTCATCCATAAAATAAGATTCATTCTAACTCTAAATCTATGATCTCTTGATTTACATCAAAAATGACCCCAAATTCTAGAGTTTTTTAGCTTGGAAATTTTCTAGCTTTTTCCCCAGAACCACGTTAGACTTACCTAGACTTCCTTGACATATTCCTAGGTAAAGGACTGTACTAATATTTCTAAAGAATCTATTTGGTCTCAGGTTACATATTCTTCCATTGGCTTGATATTTACCTTCTTATCTTTTATTCTATTTGAGTAATAGAGATAAAAATACTTTATTTGCCTGAAAGAAATGGCTGATCCAAGGGATCTTTTGAAATCATTTCTATCTCAAAATGGTACTGGTTTAGTTTTAGTTTTATGTTTTCTTCAACCAGGGTAGCTTTTATTTTAAAACATTTTTTATACTTTCATTTTCCATATGTGGAAAGAACATAGAACTAAGAGTCAGGAGATATGGATTCTAGTTCCTATTCTGCTTTTAAGTGTCTGAGTTACATTGTTATTTTCTCCTTCTGGGGCTCATATTCCTTATCTGTTGATATGATATGATAGAGGTTGGACTACATACCCTTTAAGGTTTCTTCCAGGTTTCACATTCTCTGAGTTTATTCTATGATTTTATGCTGTCTCCTATAGAACATATATTCCAAAATGGAGCAAATTTCTCCTATGTGTTTCTTTTCTTAATAAATAAATGTAGTACCAAGTACAAGTTAGGAACCTACCATCTGGTTTAATTGTATATAAGCTGTCTTTGAAATATGTTTATTGTATTTCCATATGTATAGAGTGGCATACTGGAAGTTATTCAGAGTAAATGTAGGATTTTTGTTGTTGTTTGAAGCTGTATCTATGTTAGAAACTCTTACTTTTTGGCAGTTGAAGATGATACTGGTTAGTTTTAGCAGCTTCTTTAGAATATGTTAACATGAGAGCCAGTAGCAGTTATAACTTATCCTTCAGATATCTACTTATTAGAGTAAAAATAATGTTGAAACTTTGACATGATCATGGCAAGAATAAATCCTTTATCTAACTGCAAGGAATTTATGCTAAGAATAGCATCCTACAAATCTAGCACTTTTGTATCAATAGTGAACACGAGATATTTGACTTTGTATAAAGATAGCTACAGAAACTTATCTGCTTTAATCAGATTGGATTTCTATATGATCAGAATTGCTACTTCTCCTCAAAATCCTTCAAATTGTTCATAATTTTGTCATATTTTAAAATGTTTTATGCAAAATTGCCTTAAATAATTAAGGAAAATATAAGATTCTATCACTGCCATTTTACCTTGCAAATTTATACTGCTTAACAAAATCTTTAAATTCAAAATGCTTATAAAAATAATTATAAGAATAGCAAACATGTCCCAAAATGTTTTAATGAAGACAATAGAAAGCACTGAAAAAAATCAGAAATGAAATTTGAATAAAAAGTACTTTCATGTAAAAAGTATTATCCTTGATATCATTTGTATGTCATCATATCATTTTTATATTTCTAAAAGTGTGCTACATTTCTCATTTCACTTCTCTGCAGCCATGCTTCAGAAATGAAAGAGAAAATATGTAGAAATGAGTTCTTCCTCAATAGAAAAATGAAATAAAAAAATCTGAAGGCAGTTCAGAATAGAATAAAATTAATTCAAGACTACTGTAGTCTCCAGAAAATGAAAGTGGAGTGTCACTCATAGAACTATGGAAGTGTATGTGGTGGGCGTGAACCAGCTGTAACCCATAACAAGCGAAGGACTACTTAAGAAGATCCAGAGGAGCGGATATTATTGAAAAAAATATATGATTAAAAAGTGGTAAAACTGAGAAGCGAACTTTTGAATGGCCTTTGCTTTCCATTGTTGCCCTTGAATTATTTTTTAAAAAGGCAAGAAAGGTTCCCAGGACATTGAGTAGATCTTCTGGGGATAACTTAGAGGAGGCCATGGACTTGTCAATGATCTACATTGTTGGAAAGAATATCCCCATGCATGAGATCACTGGGCCATTTGAATATTAATTACTATGTTGGATCCAAGGGCAAAATTTCATCTACAGTTGCCTCTGCAAGGCTGTTAAAAGCTCTTAATGTTTTGCTGCAAGTAATTCTAATCTTTTTGGTAGTAAACACCCCACATTCAAACCAAGTTTTATTTCAATTATAAAACTTAAAAATCTAAAACCAACCTGTATACTAGCCTGGGCACCTACTGCCTTCTTTTGAACTAAAGCTGTAGAAGAGAGAAACATGAATGATAACATTCTTTAAAGCTGTTTCTTCTTGTAAAAAAGGTTTAAGAGTAGACTTCTTCCATCATGGAGCCACAGACAGAGCTTACCATTGCTGCCATTATATAAGAACAAGGAGGAAGGAAGGGTTCCTTGCCATGTGAGATTCTTTTTATGGCTATTGTATTAGGATTCCTTACACAATATGGGAGTTTGCCCCACTTCAGTTAAGCAAAAAATAACCAGCTTCTGTTTTGAAATGGTCCCAAAGGCTTAAACTTTGTTGGAACAAATTCTTAATCATTTTGGGAGGAATGCAGTGCTCTGATAATTGGATTATCAGTTGATTCCATATAGGAACTACCTTGTAACTCCAAGTATCAAATATACTTCTGTACCTCTCTGTGCGTCTCTATCTGTATTACATAAACGCCCATTGATGGTCAATGTAATTCCCAAGGATCTACTCATAGGAAAGAGAGTCATCTCTCTTCTCCACTCCTTGGCCAGAAGATGATCTTTTGAACTCCAAAAAGTCAGAAGATTTGAAATTCCATCAGCATAAGTAGCAATGTCCCAAGAGCAGCTGAACAGTATCTGCACCAAGACCTGAGGTCTTTACCAAGGAAAAACTGCCCAGAGCAAGGAAAGTCAACACTAGGCCTCCATAAAAGCACCAGCTCCCAAAGCTCAGGAAAGGTTGAAACCTAATGGATATTTCATGAGGTCTATGGAAAAGAATATTCCTAGGAACCAGGACCTCTGAGCAGCTCTTTGCCATGCATGCTTCTTTTTAATTATATTTTATTTTTTCCTCAATTACATATAAATTTTTTTTAACATTCATTTTTTTAAAACCCTTCCTTCTTAGACTCAATACTAAGTATTGGCTCTAAGGCAGAAGAGTGGTAAGGGTTACGCTGTTGGGGTTAAGGACTTGCCAGGGTCAGGAGTCTGAGGTAAGATTTGAACCTAGGACCTCTAGTCTCTAGACATGAGTCACTAGCTACTGAGTCACCTAGCTGTCCCTTAACACTAATTTTTTAAAGTTTTGAGTTCCAAATTCTCTTCCTCCTTCCCACATTCCCTTCAGTATTCCCTCCCACCTTTCCCCCTCCCTAAGATAGAAGCAATCTGATATAGATTTATACCATATATGCTTTCTAAGGTTAGGCCTAGGACTTTCCACCAGATTTTTTGTATACATGGGGAGTAGGCTATTTTGTACCAACTCTAACTATGCTAACTTAGTAAATAAATACCCTTTGCTAAAAATTGTCTGCTTTACTAATTGTCAGTGATGAGTGTACCAGATGAAGGCTTATGAGAAATAATTCTAAAAACTACAACCTTTTTGAATTACTCCTAAAACTCCAGAAAGGAGTAGTCAACCACTCTCTGAGATCCTGGCCAATTTGATTAGTAGGAATTGGGGAAGTAGAACAAGGAGTGTCATATGAGGGGGACTCCATGTGGGATAAATCTTGGTTCTTTTGCTTTTGTGAAGATCCAGTGGAAAGATTTTCCACCTTGGACTCTTGTTATTGAACAACAGTTTATGAGACCCAGTAGAGAAAAATTAAAATTTTTCTTTCTTGTTTTAGATTATAATTGTAATGTAGTCAATTTTCCAATGTGTTTCCTTACAAGTCAGATTGGTTCCTCTTGAGATAATCTTTGTCATTTGAATTCTTAAGTATTAATATCAATTGTATAATTAATCCATCACACGAATTAGACTTGTTATTATAAGCATGGATTTTGTATATCTAAAATATTGGTGCTAATACTTCACATACTTGTCGCTCATAATTTTCTTCTTTTTTCCCCTTTTTTTCTTTTTTGCCTTTCATAGACTGCTTGCTTTATTTGTGACATAAATCCAGTAAGCTTCCACAGATATTTATGGGCTGCTGGTCCATAAAATAAACTTTTCTCGTTTGTGTAAAAACCCAAATAATCAGTCACAAGTACCTAATACTTTTTTAGGTTCTCCATGACCCTTTTGTTTTTTTCCAAGTTTGTTTTCCTTTTAAATTTACCTTCTTATCCTAGTGAAGGGTAGGTTCAGTATTATGTTGGATTGTCCTTTTGCCAAATGGAATCGTGGAGGACTTTTTACCTAGCACTGCACAGTTTTTCACTTGGGAGTAAAGAGGTGGTTTCCAGCAAACTCCAGGTTCCTAATCCCTGTGGTAACTGTTCCATACAGTCTGGGAATTCTAGATTTCCCCTCTTGAGGGGGAAGCTTGATTTCTGTTTTCCTCTGTGAGTTCATATGAATCTAGAGTAAAGCATCCCCCCTTGGTTGGAAAGGATGAGTGCAACTGCTCCAGTTTCCCCTGAATCTAGTGATGACTTGTAGCTCTTGGTACCTGTCTGAACCCAGAGCAGAGAGGTGCTTCTAAGTGGAAGGAGGAGTGGTTGAATATTCCAACCCTCTCTATTGCTAGTGGACCAGTGTTGCTATACAAGAATCAAATTGGTTTTGTTTCTCACCTGAGGGTGAAGAGAAGAATTTCAGTCAACTCTAAGTCCCTCAGCATTTTTTTTATAGCCCTAGGTGTTCTGGGAGCTCTTTAGCTCTGAGATGAGAAGCTTTCTTTTCTTTTTTCTTCTCCTTCCCTTCCCTTCCCTTCTCTTCCCTTCCCTTCTCTTCCCTTCCCTTCTCTTCCCTTCCCTTCCCCCTTCCCTATCTTCCCCTTTCCCCTTCCCTTCCCTTCTCTTCCCTTCCTTTCCCT